>NC_048282.1:23794135-24031635 GCF_009762535.1 Notolabrus celidotus | reverse complement strand
ATTCCAACCCTAATTACAACCCTAACCCTAATCACAACCCTAACCCTAACCTTAACCCTAACCCTAATCATAACCCTATCCCTAATCACAACCCCAACCCTTACCCTAATCACAACCATAACCCCAATCACAACCCTAACCCTTATTCCAACCCTAATTACAACCCTAACCCTAATCACAACCCTAACCCTAACCTTAACCCTAACCCTAATCACAACCCTATCCCTAATCACAACCCTAACCCTTACCCTAATCACAACCATAACCCCAATCACAACCCTAACCCTTATTCCAACCCTAATTACAACCCTAACCCTAATCACAACCCTAACCCTAACCTTAACCCTAACCCTAATCACAACCCTATCCCTAATCACAACCCTAAACCTTATCACAACCCTAACCCTAATCATAACCCTAACCCTATCCCTAACCACAACCTTAACCCTAACCATAACCATAACCCTAACCCTAATCACAACCCTTACCCTAATCACAACCCTAACCCTAACTCTAATCACAACCCTAACCCTTACCCTAGGTTTAGGGTAAGAAAGGTTTTGTAACAGAATAAATGCACAAAATTGGGCAATTATAAGGCTTCTCATAAAAACACCGTACGTAGAAGGGTTTTCAACACACAAACACTCGCGACCCTCACTTTCTCAAAGTGACTTAATGTGGCTTCATTTAGCTGGTCTGCAGAAAATGACCCTACCTATAAGAGAATTTTGTAAAGTTAAGGTAAAACATACGGCTACAAAAGATCCTAAATTAAGAGCCGTTTGGGAGTCGAAAGAGCCGGCTCTTCTTTGGGAGCCGAGTTAAAAGAGCCGTCTCTCTGAAAAGATCCGAACTTCCCATCACTAAAGCACATGCTTACTACCATTTGTACTCTTAGTTGCCCTTGGAACTATTTGTATTGTAAAACGTATCAATGTAAATACTTCAGACCTGTACCATAGTGATAAACAGATAACACTTCAATTTGAATCAAGTAAATACCATTTGTATACTTTAAAACAGAGGGTCATTTCATTCCTTGTGGACTCAACATGACAGCATTTTTACTTTTCAAGTAAATGATCTTAAACGCTTTCAGAAAATGAACAGTTGCAAGACTCACATATCCCTCGAGCCACCAAATGGTATCATAACAATGGTGTATATGCTGTTTTGTAATGACACAGCACAATTTTATAATTTATTAGAAATGTATTCAAATTATTTCACGAACCCCCACGCCATGGTTCGCGGACCCCCCAGGGGTCCCAGGACCCCATTTTGAGAACAACTGCCTTATACAGTCTATGGTTGAAGCCCGAAGCTTGTAGAAATGTTAAAAATGTTTGTGCTTTCATGTTTTTATAGATCTCACAGTTACAAACTGTTTAATTAAATCATTCGTTACATGATTAGACCGCTAACCAAGCTCAGTAAAACACTATTTACCTTAAAATTAATTCATTAAAAAACAAAACGACAACTCGACGTGTTCAGCATTATTTATTCATTTTTCAATATACATTTTAAGTCATACAAATGATAGAAAAAGAAAAAACAACACTGCTTCAAAAGGCAGTAGTGTATGAGGTCTTCTATTTACTCTCTCAGCTTGAGTGCAGCAACCCGCTGTTTTAATAAGGTGATCTGAAGTTGTAGTTTTTCACGCTCCAACAGGAGGTTGCCCTTCTGCAGTTTCAACACATCAGATTGCAGACTATCTGTGAGTAGAAACAAACACACAAAACAGTAACGAAAAAACATTCAGAATTAAACCAAAGAATGTTTCTTTGACAATGACAGCGACAATCAACATTACATATACTAACAATAACATACAAAAATGCAGGTAAATTACCGGAAAGACTTTTCTGAGTCAATATATATATATTTTTTTATTAGTTTAATTTCATTAGGGAAAGACCCAAACTATAGTGCAGTCATTTTTTGTGGAGAATGCAAAAAGTTTTTCCAGTTATCAGTAGGGTTACTGACAAAATGCCATACTTGGCTTTGGTCACATGCAACACTTGTTGGATAATTTTTTTTTTGTGGTCTTGGTCCTTTAATTAGACATCAAGACTAAAGAAAAATAAAGGACGTCATAAAATTCCAAAATCTATTATGCAATATTTAGCGACTATCACCACAAATGTTTTGTCAAATTAAAGGTCTAAGGTTCCAAATTCCAAACATTTAGGACACAAGTAAAACCCTAAACATGAGCTTTGAAATCTGGTTTGAAGAAAGGGAACACACCCAAATAGCAAGCATTCCCCCTCACTATTTCCACCCCTGTCATTCACAGAGAGAACACTACCCTATAATGTCAAAAAAAAAAAAAAAAGCAAGTAGGTCAGCTGATGTCTGAAATTCTTCACTCGATGTCTATCAGCAACGAGGGGGAGTAAATTACAGCTTTGCTCTTTACCTGTGACAGCTGTGTTAACTGATGTTGGGTTGATATCACTTATTTGATGTCTCTTTGTCATCCAGAATGGAGGAGTGCTGCGTAATTCTACCTCAACAGGGTAGTGGTCGCTCACTCTCAGGGCCTGCAGGATGATGCACATGAATTAACATGACAGTGAAAAAGCTTAACAAGTGGAGGAATGTGCACAAGTAGTTGGTTACCATGAGGGGGACTTACCATTTCTTCTGTCATGGCAAACTCTTTGTGGAAATTGAAAGGTTTGGCTGAGTTTGGGACAATGGCTGCCAGCATATCTTCTCCATACACGACAATCCTATGAGAAAATATAAAAATAAACTTCAATGTATTGATTCATTAAAAAACATTAGCACATTCTGAATATCCCTGCCAGAAACTGTCCTAAAAATAAATAATTTAATGATGATTAGAAATTATTTCTGTTCACGTGCCGGTCATAGGTGTGTTCATTTGATGTGTTTGAAGTCGTGTCCACGTCGTCACCTATCAGCCAATGGAAATTCTTGTCACTGCGGATACGTATGTCCTTCATTTCTTTATGGGTCACATATGCACCATCAGCATTGAAATCCCCAAGGATCAGCACGTTCTAATGGAAATCACAAATGGCAATTTGTTAGTAATGCATTATCTACATTAAGAAAAATCAGTGATGCTCCTTTGAATGTAAACATCATTGTTCATGAACATTTACAAGCAATATAACTGTGATTTATTTGAGATTGGATTATAACATGATGAAAATGTGTGGTGAAGAACTGAGCACCACCCTTAGGTGAGCCCAGCCACTCACATCAGTTTTCCACTTGTCTTTGACCACCAGGAAAACCTCATACAGCTCGTCCAGCTCTTTCGCTGAGTCCCATGGCTTGGTATGGACCGGAATCAGCACTATGTCCTTCAGCACTGCAAACAAAACAGTCCTATTAACTAAAAATCTGGTCTTTCTTTAGATGCACTATCAGTGTCTGTATTTAGAACAGTGTAGAGTCACAAAACAGACACAGACTGACTGAACTTGATAAACCTGCCCTGAGCTCCTTTGTATCACCTGTCACACTAAGTTGGATTCATTCATCTCAAGAAAACAAACAGGACCATACACAGACATGACTCAAACATACCATAGACATCACCGCCAACACATTCACAGCAACCGTCTCAGAATCAAATCAACAACAAATTCATATCCTTAAACTTACTTTAACGGACACTGACCTGTGTTGCATGGTTTGAAGTGAAGAATGTAAGGCTCCCTGGCAAAAGCATCCACATCGTTCACCTGGTTGTCTTCATACTGATAGCAGTCAATCAGATCAACAACATCATCCCTTCAAGTGGGACAAACATGCTTTTAAGCGAATGTTAAAAAAGAAAAAAAAAATCAAAGTCTGTCAATAAGATTCAATCTCACCTGTACAGAAACATAAACTGTTCTTTGTATCTGTTCCTGCCCAGGCGGGCGCTGAGCTGCAGAGCGTAGTGATGGCCGGTGTTGACTCTGAGACAGCACAGGTCAGTCAAGTAAGTAAGTAAGCATGCATGAATAAATAATCTTTGCTTCTTGTAGAAACTTAAAAAAGGAGGCACTCACCTGTTCAGCTCTTGTAAGAGGAGTTTAATTGAAATCCCACTTACATCCACAACCTCCAGTATCAGTATGATGTCATATCGGGACACAATCTATAGACAAAACAGGAAATAAAGGAGACAGCTGTTATTACAGAGGAATGAACGAAATATTCTCATACGTAACAGTGGCACTGATTAGTGAGAAGTTTCCTCTTGGCTCCCTCCCAAAAATCACATCTGTGACACTAACCATGCATTCCCAAAACTTATCATTTAATGAATATTGATTTTTTACCATGTAATGTCTTTCCTGAAAATGACAACTCATGCTATTTCTGTGCCTAAGAACTACAAGAGAGACATGCCTAAGATGAGAGACGTGCCTTACCTTAACTAAAGCTGACAGGACATCAGGATCAGAGACTTTAGTCACTCCAAACCTCTGAACATTAAACGAAGCGATCTTCATTTCTTACAAGAGGAGCCAATAGAAACATTAAAAAATTATAAAATTATCCAGTTTAGTGAAAAAAAACAACAACACATACACAGTAACAGCTTTACCTACCTCAAACATAGAGTTGATTTTGTGTAGATAGTGCAGCTCCACAGGCTCTCAGTCTCAACAAACCTCAAGAATAAACCCACAACTGGTTGTGCAGGAGATATATTTGTGATGTAGTTGTTGTTTTTTTAAAGCTGATGATTGCATAACTGGTGTCAAAGCAATGTCTGTGTGACATCAAGCGGACAGCCCAGATTTTTGTGTGTACAGAGCTGTCACTTTGAGCGATTAACACAACTAAACTGTCAGAATGCAGAGCATTGTGACTTACTCTACTTAAAGTTGTGAATTCAGCTGCTATCAAACGCTAACTGTTTTTCAACAAGTATGAAAATATGTTCCTCCCCGCTGAAAGTTCACTGACCTTGTACTGCCAAAACAGCTTTATCTTGATTAATTGTAGAGGTTTACGAGCATACTGTTGTACAGTCTACTACACCAGGGGTTCCCAAACTTTTCAGCCCGCGACTCAAAGTGATTTAATGTGGCTTCATTTAGCTGGTCTGCAGAAAATTAGCCTACCTATATGAGCATGTGGCTGTGTTTCCTGTGCCGTTATGAATTAACCTGCTGCTACTGATGCCTTTGATAATTAACTGATGTTGAGTCATCTGGCAAAAAGAAAGGCAGAAAACTCATTACATTTTCTATTTTCATGGTTTTATTTCAAGTTTAGCGACTATTTTTATCAATATTTTTTAGTATAATGTGTTAAATGTACTATTTTTAGATGATTCAAAAATATATATATTCTGGAAAACATCTCACGACCCCCATTTGTGTCTCGCGACCCCCCAGGGGGTCCCGACCCACACTTTGGGAACCCCTGTACTAGACGATGAAATCATCATTCATCGTCTTAGTCTTTACACTTAACTTTTAATTTTAGTGTTGGTGAATCTGTCCATTACTTTCTCCATTCTCCATCAATTAAATGTGAGTTTCAAAGTATTACACAAAGGTTTTTGCCTGGACCAAAAAAAGATGTCCTTAATGATTTGAATTTGATCTCAAAGAAATATATTAAGTTTACAGTCATGGAGAAACGAGGAGAAAATCCATGTTTAAGAAGTTGGAATCAGAAAATAATCACATTTGTGAAATCTTTGACAACTTATTAACTAATGCTTGCAGCCAGCTCTATCTGTGCTTTGAACTGTGTGAAATCCTGCAGTTTTAATTAACAGTTATTTGTCTCTTAACACCTTTTGATCTTTTACAGCTCCGGCAGCAATACTCTGCACTACACCAACATCCAATTTGGGTGTTGAGCCAATTAGTGCTTCCATTATGATTCCACTCATGCTTTGACTCATCTTCATAAGATTCTGGCTCCTGATGACTCCATGCATCAATCACTGACTTTTCTTTTCCTTTACTCTACAGTGTTTTTCTCGGGTAAACACTTCCAATGCATTGCTGAAATTCCTCACACCTGCACTTGAGCAAAATTCTCGCTTAACAGAAACAATGCAACTTTCACAGAGGGGGGTAGGTGGGAGAACAGGAGACATGTGTCGGACTGGTTAACCCACATTGAAGAGCCACATATCTCCACTATCATGCCACACCCAGAACCGCCTATAAAGTAGCCCTGAAAAAGATAAGAAATGCACATTAGAGCTCAAACACCACCTGAACTGTCCTTCATCCTCTACAGCAGCCATGAGTCTGAGGAGCAAACGCAACAGCCGCTCAGGACCACACATGTCTCAAGGAGGCTTAAGCAGCATGTCCATGGGATCCTACTCCTTCCCCAGGATGAGCAACGGACACAACCAGGCTGCCCCGATTACAGCTGTGACCATCAACAAGAGCTTGCTCACCCCGCTCAGCATAGACATCGACCCCACCGTCCATGCCGTTCGCAACCAGGAGAAAGACCAGATCAAGGGTCTGAACAACCGCTTTGTCTCCTTCATTGATAAGGTAAGAAGATGCGTTTTTTCATAAACACACTAAGACAGATTATTTTCTTTAACCTAAAGGCAAAACATACCTGTAA
This sequence comes from Notolabrus celidotus, assembly GCF_009762535.1. Taxonomy (NCBI): domain Eukaryota; kingdom Metazoa; phylum Chordata; class Actinopteri; order Labriformes; family Labridae; genus Notolabrus; species Notolabrus celidotus. The sequence continues at coordinate 24,025,038 of NC_048282.1, read as the reverse complement.
TGATTTTCTACCTCCTGTTTGTGTCTTAGGTGAGACACCTGGAACAGCAGAACAAAATGCTTGACACAAAGTGGAAGCTGCTGCAGGGACAGACCCAAGCCACCTCTGAAGTTGAGCCAATGCTGAAGTCCTACATTACCAGCCTGCAGAAACAACTAGAGTTCCTCGGCAATGACAAAAAGAGACTGGACATGGAGAACGACGTCATGCACAAACATGTGGATGACTACAGGACCAAGTAAGAGAATAACTGGAACAAACTAAGGAACTCGAGCAAATGATGGTGTGATGTTTAAGTACTTACTGATAAGAAGTGCAGGAGTAATGTGATATTTTTGGGTTGTTTCAGGTATGAGTATGAGATCAACAAGAGGAACGATTCAGAGAATGAGTTTGTCGTGCTTAAAAAGGTACAGTATGCAGTCAAGATGACGATGATAGATGATTATTTCTATAAACTATATAAAACTGATATCTATAGCAGGGCATTGAGCCTGATACAGCTCTAAAACACATTTATTTATTTTATATATGCAGTTCTGTATATATTTCTGCAACTACATCAAACTTTTGGACATGTACATCAGAGTAATTCACTTAAAATACATAATTAAGTTGTTTTCCTTACTTCTATTTTCTATTTTACCATCATAGGATGTGGACTCAGGCTACATCTCTAGGGTGGATCTAGAGGACAAGGTGTCTTCCGTCAGTGATGATATCAAATTCCTCCAGGCTCTGTATGACGCTGTACGTAACCAATCACTCAACATCTTATTAAGATTAATAAGACTGATATATAAAATAAAATAATATACTTTGAGGATTTTTTCTTCTTACTGTGGCTGCATGTGTTCTTTCATACAAACAGGAGCTGCATGATCTGCAGGAGAGCCTGAAGGAAACCTCTGTGGTGGTGCAGATGGACAACTCCCGTGCCCTGAACATGGATCAGATCGTGGCTGATGTTAAGGCTCAATATGAGGACATCGCCGCCCGCAGCCGTGAGGAAGCCGAAAATTGGCACAAAGCCAAGGTGAAGAGCTCAAACAAGAAATGATAATGTTCAAATTGGTGGTGAAGCCTCTCCTTAAAACTAGAGGAAGCAGCGTGGTTACAAGTTATAGAAAAACCTCGAACCACTGTGAATACCTTGACTTTTAAGTGAAACCAACCTTGACAAACCTGATAACTGATCTCTCATGTTTATTCCTCTGTTTGTTTTCTGACTGCACCAGTTTAACCAGATGACAGCTGAGGCCGACCAGTACAGCAATGAGCTGCGTAGCTCCAAGGGGGAAATATCTGAGCTCAAAAGACTGATCAGCCGGCTGCAGAATGAGATCCATACTGCAAAGGCACAGGTAGCAAACGATTTAAAGAATGCCTGACATGTTGAATGTCAAAAGTTTATGGTCCTGGTGTTTAGGTTCAAAATGTGTCAAATAATGTTTGCATTTCAGTTTCAAAAGTTATTATTTATGATTTGCAAATAGGTCTTACATATAAGAGACCTATCTGTTGCAAAAGCAAATCCAAAACAATCCATTTACCACTTTTATACATAGATGAGACTAACTTATTCCTCCTCATGAACACATAATACATCTGCTATTAGAAATCTCCAATATTCCATTTAGAATGTGATAGATATGCACAGTTCTTATTGCATGCTTACACAATCCACCCCTGGCCTTTTTTAGCGTGCAAACCTTGAAGACCAGGTGACTGAATCGGAGCGCCGTGGAGAGGAGGCTGTGCTGGATGCAAAGGCCCGCATCAGGGACCTGGAGCTGGCTATGCAGAGGGCCAAGCAGGACATGGCTCGGCAGCTCAGAGAGTACCAGGAGCTCATGAATGTCAAGCTGGCCCTGGACATAGAGATCTCTACCTATAAGAAGCTGCTGGAAGGAGAGGAGGAGAGGTGAGTTGTAGCAGTAGATCAGCGCAGTGTCAGTTTTTCATGACATGACTTGAGTTGTCTTGAGTTATGATGAAAAAGGAAGGCTTAAACTTATCTCGAAAGATACATTTTTTCTGCCTAATGACGACCATAAACTTGAACTTGAAATGTTGCCTAATTGCTGCCCCCCATGCTGAGACTCTGTCCTTAATGGACAGTTTTAAAATGATTAAAAGTACTGCAGCAAAAATCTTCATCTAAAAAAACTCAGTCCCCGGTGTCTTTTTCTTATCCCACTGAAATCTGCAGCTTGGAATCATTAAAAAAAATACATCACCAGCATCTGCAAAGGTTAATTTTCCTACACTGCAGCATCCAGAGTTGCATCTTCCCCTCATCAGCTTTAACTTGAGTTTATTACTGCCCCCTGCAGGTCTAATCAGATAAAGAGACACTGGCACTTGAGAATTGTTGAAACTGCTTTGTAAGGGGTGTTGTTCCCAAAAATGGCTACATAGGGGCAAAAACAAGCCGTATCCACACTCAGACTTCTACCTCAAAGTGTCCCTGACAGATCTGTAAACAAAATTAAATGTATAACAATTTTTGGAGCTCCCCTTCTAAACATATGTTCCCTTTTGTTAGTAAATCTCTGCTTAATGTTTATTTCCTGCTCTCTCACTGACAGACTCGGACAGGAATCTATTTTCAACATCCAAACAGTGCCCACAAATGGTAAAAAAAAAAAGCATAACCACTGAGCTAAATATTATTCCAACAGCACAGTACATGAACTTTAATCTAATTCTTCTACTGTCTTCCTCCCTACAGCGGCCCCAGTTTACAACCACAAGCATCGGAAGTCAAATCCAATCCTCATCAAGACAGTGGAAACCACAGACAGAATATACTAAATTGTAACCTGGATCACCACTGACATATTACTGAAATGTTATAGCATCAATAAGTCTGTGTAGGCCAACTGCACTACTGAGCAATATGTGTTAGTTATTTGGGTTTATAACCTCTCCTTGTTTTGAATGCCACAGCATTTCCTCTTCCTGTTTTTAAATAAATAAATATATAAAAACTGAGCCTTTTCCTTGAGCAATGATAGAGATTGAATAGATCACAGTACATTTTATTTTCCTCCTTCCACCCCCAACGTGCTTTTAACATTGCAGTCGGCTAGTTGATATCATAAGATAAGATAAGATATTACTTTATTGATCTCAAGGGGTGGAATTCAGTTGTTGCAGCAACCAAGACATAAGTACAATCAAGAAGTTCCAATTAGTAAAATAAAATAAGTAAAAATAAAAATAGATGAATAAAGATAGAATACAATTTAGATATATAAAATGTTACAAATGGAATTTAGATATATACAAATGTTACAAATGGATTAAATAGCAGTAATTACAGGCAGTATTAAAAATGTTACAGTATTGACAGGTTGACATGGTGTGATTATGATTGGTAAGGACAGATTAAGCAATATAGTAAATAAATATGGGTATGTAATATGACCGTAAGTTGTAGTAAACAATAATTATGTAATATAACATAATATTATATCACAAAGATAATTATATAATAGCAATAGCAATTTTATATTTAATATTTATAAAGCACATTTCATTACACATAAGTCCAATGTGCTTTAAAAACATAGACATTTTTCCAAATAGAATAAATAAAAACAGAAAAACAATAGATACACCCAACATACATCAGACACAGCAATCAAACAAACAGCAGTTGTTGCTGCACATGCATCCAGTCACATCAGTCATCATATCATTCATACGCTTGAGAAAATATATTCATATAACATAATGAAGTTTAAATGGTGCATACTGTAAAATAAGGGTGAACAGTGGCTATTTATCGATGATAATAATAATACACTATAATTCATTTATATATTATTTTTAACCTAAATAATCTGGGTCTGCAATGTAGTTGATGCTGTGAGAAATGAAGCTAGTTAAGTGGACAATTCAATCTCTCAGATTAGGGTTAGATTCATACAATGATTAGCAAGGCTCCTTGGTAAATGTAGGCTACATTGCTTCTTTTTTCCATGTGTTGAATGACACATGACAGTATATTTTATATTTTTCAGTCTATGAATTCAAATGGCGTCTCATGTTAGTGAGCTCCCACTACTCGCCTGTAAGGCAAAGTCGAGGGCTTCAAAACAAGCCGCACTTCCTGATTGTTGCTGCTCGCAGTTTAATTGGTGGGTTGAGACTGCGGCTACGTTCCTTGTAAAGGCGTAAACCCTACTATTATAGCAGAAATCTGTGTCCTTTCTGCAGACTGTACTTAATGTTGTCTGTTCCTGTTCGTTTTCCTGTAACACACGTTGAAGGTAACTCTCCTTTCCACTTACGTGTTTTTAAAAAATACAGTAGTCTATTAGTTGTAGTGTTCAATCGGGTTTATAAGACATGTGGATTAGACATCAATCAAGTTAAGAAGTACATATTATTAGGTTTATTTAATTCCAGACATGAATGAAGTCTGTCTGTGGATATTTAATTGCTTTATATTTGATATTCTCTCTACAGTGAATTGCACAATGGACAAAGACGCTGTGCTTACTCACATCCTGAAACCAAAGGGCACGTCAACACTCCTCGGAGGAGAACAGCCTATAAATGTTATAAACAACAATAAGTATATCCCCCCACTGACTTCTGAAGCTCATGCGACAGACAGAAATGTGGAAGACAGCTTGCTCTCCCTTGATAGTGCCATCCTTACTGCTCTGAGCAGTGAATGTAAAACTGTGGTGCTGGTTGGTCCTGAAGGATCAGGTAAAACCACCACTCTGCAGAGGTTGGTTTTGGATTGGGCGAAAGGACAACACCTTCAAAACTATATGTTTGTTTTCCACTTCCGGTTCAGGGAGTTGAAGTATCTTAATAAGATACTTTCCTTGGAGACATTATTGTTGCACCATCATGGTCTCATTCAGTCTGAGTCATTACCCTCAGTCCTGCAGAATCCTGAAAAAGTGTTGTTTGTTTTTGATGATCTGGATCATTGCAAACAGAGCCTGGACCCCTCCACCCAAACCCTCTGCCCTAGCACTTTAAAGGCGGTCTCCATGTCCTGCTTAGTGGCCAGCTTGCTGCATGGATCACTTATGAAAGGAGCTACTTTTGCAGTGGCATCCAGACCAACAGAAAGTCTCAAGTTTATAGGTGGTACTCAGATGGAAGTATTGGGGTTTCTGAAGCCACAAAGAGAGGCCTACTTTAAAGGGTTCTTTGCTGACCTAGGTGCAGCAAATGAAGCACTGCAGCACATGGAAAGGACTCTTGGCTTCTATGATATCTCCACCTCCCCAAGATTTTGTTGGACAGTGTGTTCTATTTACAAATCTCTGATGGATGCTGAAGCAAAACTTCCTGAGACAGTATCTCAGCTGTATGCAGACATCCTAGTTTATCTGATTCAGACGCTGTCACTGAGCAAGGAGTGCAATAGAGAACTAGTGTTAGCCCTTGGTAGGATGGCATCCCACTGCTTCACCAACCAGCAGTTGAGCTGTTACCAAGAGGAAATTGATGCCTTTGGTTTTCAGCATCTTCTTACATCAGTTGGGGTTTTCTTGCAAGTCGACTTAGAGCATTCAAGCACACCTGTCCTCTCCTTCCACTCCCAGCTGATGCAGGAGTTCCTGCTTGCTGTATCCTTCTTTTTGGATGAGTCGACGTCTGAGGGTGCAGAGAAGATGTTAGAAAAACACACAGGTGTTCAGTTTCTTGATGGCTTCTTGTCAGCACTCTCAGGGCCGATTCAGCGGCAACCTCTGGAGACCCTGCTCGGCAACTTCAACTCAGATCAAATCATAGATTTCAAGAGCTGGTTTAAAAGAAGCTCAGAGGTGACACTGAGGGGATGCTACAAAGAGAAGCACCACCGCTATTTTCGTCTGCTTCACCAAGCTCAAAATGAGAGCTTGGTGAAAGACATTGTAACCCCCTCAGCAAGATTAGGCATCAGCTACGGAGACCTGAGCCTCCAGGACTGTGTGACTCTGAATTATGTTGTGACGTGCCTCGGTGGGATGGAGTTCTTGAATCTGTACCATACAAGAAATTTGAGTGAGGAGCAAGTGGAAAGGCTGGCTCCAAGTATGAGCTTGTCTCAAAAAATAAAGTAAGTCTGAAAAAGAACTCCATTGTAGAAATGATTTGCTTCAATTAGAATTGCTCTAACACAAATACCAGTTCTGGGAATGTCAAGGATAACAAGTTTTTCAGTAGTGTGCCCATTTTTCTACTATAATCCAAATATATAGACGTATTTTGTCTTCTCCAAACCAACCATATCACATCTTTGTAAAAACTGGTATAAAATAAATGTTACAACATGTTTTTTTATTGCATTAATATTGTGCAAGTGCTAAGCCCAAGTCTATGAAAGGATTTGGTATTAGAAGAAAAACAAGGTGTTGGAATATCTCTAGTTTCATGTGTTCAGCATGTAAATAATGTGTATGATAACTCTGTTGTGTTCACCAGCCTCTCAAACTGCTGTTTGAGCACCGGAGCGGTCCCTCACATGGCTTCAGCTCTCAGCAGAGGATCCACCAAGGAGCTGAATCTGTCCAACAGCCGCCTTGGAGATGAAAAGTTTAAAATCCTCTGTGCTGGACTCAAAGACAGTAAACTACACAGTATGAAGTAAGATGATCTCAAAGCTTTCTTATGTTAAAAGACAATTCTCAAGGCAACATCCCTCAGTTCACTTATTAAGCCCTTGATTTTTTTGCTTTCAATTTACCTAGTCTTGTAGTATGCAGACTGACAAAGGCAAGCTGTGAAGATCTGGCGTCTGTTCTGATCTCAGGCACCCCTCAGCTGTGTGTGTTAGACCTCAGGCACAATGAAATCGGGGATGAGGGCTTAATCAGTTTGTGCAAAGCCCTGCAGAGTCCTCTATGCAAACTACAGGAGCTGCTGTAAGTACCTGAAATAACATTTAATTTAAAGTCCTTCTTTGCATAGCTGTCGGTTAATATGTTTATAGTTTGCTACCACATTTAAAAAAAAAATTCTTCCGTTTAAGGGTTCAAGGCAATGGATTAACTGCAGCATCCATGGAGGCTCTATCAGCAGCTTTGTGTTCTGGCCAATCAGAGTTGAGAAAGTTGGACCTGACAAACAACACGATTGGCGACAGAGGAGTTGAGGTCTTGTGTAAGGCTCTGCAACACCCACTTAGCAAACTAAAGGGCCTCAAGTAAGTGTGTCAGCAATGCAAACATGTTTACTGTCTGACAAAGTGACAAGAGCATGTAAACTTTAGAAAAGTCCTGAATGACAAAACAAAACTTAATATCTTCATTATTACACTTCTTTTTTATTTTGTTGTAGACTCTTTGATAGTGAGCTGACAGGGACATGCTGCCCTTACTTCAAGGAGGCGTTGATGTCAGAGCACTGTTCTCTGTCTGAGCTGGAGCTGTCAGTGAATGATCTGGGCCAGGAGGGGGCGCTGCTGCTCTGCCAGGCTCTCAGTCGACCTGAATGTCCAGTAGAAAATCTCGGGTAGAGTCACATGATCTTGTCAAAGCACCACCTTTAACAAATATTTGCTTACATACAGATTACTTAGACTACTGCATGTTTGTTCCTCCCTACAGCTTGAAACGATGTGAGCTAACTGTGGCAGTCTTCAAAGAACTGGGCTCAGTGCTGAAAAGTGGGACGTCTAAACTCAAGTCTCTGATCATTGGTATCAATAAGGTCGGAAACAAAGGAGTTAAACATCTTTCAGATGCTATTGCACATCCAAACTGTCTGTTGGAGGAACTGGAGTAAGTTAACCAAGAAACAAAGTCTCCTTAAACCACATTTATTCCACAACATTGCAGTGTGCACTCATTACAGCTCTGTTTGCCTCTCTTTAATGGCAGTGTTGAGATGTCTGGTCTAACTGATGCCTGTGTTGAGGACTTGTGTGCTGCTATAAGAGCCAGTCGGACTTTGAAGAGCCTGGAGCTGAGAAACAACCTGCTAACTGATGCATCCGTCCCAGCTCTCGTCCAGGTCATGCAGGACAGCCCAAACATGCTGGAGATGAAGTAAGCCCAAATTCACTTCAGTTAACAACTATGTAGTGAGACACTTTTCTTTACACAGAGATTATAAACATGAAAAGAAAGGGGATGTAATGACTGCTTTTGTCTTTTTCAGCCTAAAGTACAACGACTTCAGCGAAGATGTTTTCGATATGCTGGAAGAGTGTGATAGAATAAGGTACTGAGGAAACCTGATGAGGATCACAAACAGTACGGTACAAATGAATGTCATGTGCATTCATCAGTATTTTTTGTGATGACGTGTAATGCTTTTCTTTGATCAACAATATCTATTATAATAGAGGTACAAAGTGACCGAAAAAGCACAACAAATTAAACTCTGGCAAAGTATAATTTGAGCATCTTTTGCCACAGTCATGGTCAGTTGTCATAAATACACTCTGACTGGGTCACATCTTGAAAATGAACCAAATATGCAACTATATGCAGTTTATATTTATGCTTGTTTTTGCATTTTTTCTCCTGTTAGATACTGATAAAATTAAGCATTTATTCTGCGCCAAAGAAAGAAAAAATGAATGTTTGCATTCATATTGTAAAGACTTGAAACTATCAATGATATTTTGGTGGGATTATGGACTTAAGAGGTGAACCCTGTGTTCCGAATAACATAATTTCTTCTGCCGGTTGTATGTACAAACTCATGCAGTATTAACAGATAGATGTGGATATACAGTTTGTCTCAGTCGCTTTGGTACATTTCTCGAATCATCCTCAACATTTACAAAACAGTAAATGCATTTCTCCAAACAATTCGTACAAAAAGCAAAACACCATGGATTACCTGCAAAAGCCAGTATCTTGCTCAAAATCCTCAGTTCATCTCTCATAAGTAAATATCTGTCAATGAACATGTCAGTGCCATCAGAGTGACAAGTCCTTGTGTCATTGTGTACGGATAAGACAGTCAAATTTCTTAGTCATGTTGTCAATATAACAGTGTCCTCTGCAGGGACGTTCTGATGTAAACTATGGCTAAAGTGTTGATGACAGTTATTGTTAATTGTAAGTTACACCTTAGTGTATGTGGGAGATTGAATGCAGAGACTGTCTTATCCAGCCTCTCCAGGCATCTGCTGTGATGTCTTAACAAGCAGCATTCATGGCATCCACAAGGGTCATCTGTGTATGTGGCTGGCGATCATATACTTTCCAGCTCCACGCTGAGAAAAAATCCTTGATGGGGTTAAGGAATGGAACATTTGTCTGCACCCTTCGACCAGCCTCGGCCATTGTAAGCCCATGATTGAGAACGTGGTCTACAAGTGTGGGTCTTATCTCATCAGGAACGCGCATACACTTGTGCTCATAAGTTTACATACCCAGGCAGAATTTGTGATTTTTTTGGCCATTTTTCAGAGGATATGAAAGATAAGAGAAAAACTTTTTTTTCACTCATGGTTAGTGGTTGGGTGAAGCAAAATTTTTATCAAACAACTGTTTACTCTTTTTAAATCATAAAGACAACAGAAACTACCAAAGAAACCATAAATTCTGCCAGGGTATGTAAACTTATGAGCACAACTGTATGTCCTCTGCCTCTTCCTCTGTTTTGCCTCCCAACTCCTCCACCACGCAGCCTCACTCCTCTTCCTCTTCTTCTTCTCTCTGGCTGTTGACCCAGTCCAATTCCTTGTCCTTCCATTGTCAGACATTGTAACATTGTGTTGTGCTCCGGCTATATAGATACTCGCCAGTTGATGGTTCATAAGAGGCACCTTTGAGCTATGTCAGAAAAACTGGTTGATCATTGGTTGATCTAATGCTTCACACATTTCCCTTCATTAGAGAAAGTCAAAATTCACCTGGGAGCAATTTACCAATTCAGGACAGATTTAATAAAAAGTCTAATGGAAATTTACAAAAATATGACTGACATATTCTGACAACATGTTGAAGACTTATGCGATGAACTAACGCCTAAATGTTGTGGAGGGTGAGACTATTCAACAGAGACCCATTATAATACATTTTGATCCACATGGCATAAGCACTTGATACTGTAGGAAGCAGCAAGTAGATTTGAGAATTTCAATTCTGATCTGAGAAATGTACCAAAGCAACTGAGAAAAAGTGTAAATTATAATGATATTGCTTTGTCATGACTTGCACCTTGAACTTATGACCCTCTTCTTCATACAAGTCTCACTTCTAAGCTGAAGAGTTGAATATTATTAAAAAAAAGTGGCCACAGACCATTATGTGAGACATGACTAGAAACCTGAAGAGCTCTACAGTTTTCAATTAGTAGCACACCATCTGTATCCCCAATTCTATAGTATGCAGTATTATCATATGAACAACAGTAAAATTACATTTAGACTTTGTAGTCATTCTCATACTGATATTATATGTTGCTATTAAGTGTCTCAATGGTTATTTACTCTCTTAAAAAGCCCTCCAGCTTCCTTTGTATTACAGTTTTGTGTCCTTGCTCTCGCAGCAGCCTCAGTAGATGTTCGTTTTTTTTCCACTGTGCAGTGGATTGTGGGTCAGAATTGCCAAAAAAAGCATACAGGCTTGCACACAGCAAAATGTGACCAGATGAAGTAGGACATCCTGGTATTTCTGGGATAACTCATTCGGCAAACATGTTTCAGGACATACTAAATCTTCGTCAGAATAAATGAAGTATAGATTTTGAACGCTGCCCGAGGCCTCATTAACAAGATTAAAATAATCATCCTGCCATTTCCTTAAAAATAAAGTTGAAGTTAAAGGACTCAAGTTTTGGCAAGGCTCAGAGAAGCTTGTTCATGTTTGTTTTTACAAGATATAATCCCTGCAATAGTTTACAGATATCAGACAGGCTGCAGCTCATTCAGACAACAGCTGTTCTAGTCCCCATGACAACTTTCTAACCAGCGCCCGTCTGCAGCTCAGTGGAGCCATTTCTTCTATCTCAGATCCATAACAAACCTCAGGAGAACTTTACAGACCATACCTGTGCTCTGTTGACTCAAGGCTTTCACTTTGTGGCTAGAAGGGCTGCCTTTTTATATTTCTGCACAACTTAAATATTTTAAATCATATGGTTTAGAATGTTTTTTCATGTTTTTTTGTCCCTGTCTGTTTCATTTTGTATGCTTATGTTTATGTATGAAACACTTTGAATTACTTTTCAATGACAAAAAGTTTTATATAAATAAATTTGCCTTGCTCTCCTTGTTACATGTCATGTTCATTTTCCTTAACAAAATAAAAGGTATCACACTTTCATCACTGCATTTATTGCAATAATGTTTTATTAAGAAATCTTTGGCATTTTAATGATATTTGTAATATATTCTGAAAGGCAGATGCCGTGATTTGTTGAACAGCTTTAGAATATATTACAAGTTTCACTCATAAAAATCTATTTACATGTACAAAATGAATTCTGACAGTTCTGACAGCACTTTTTAACTTTAGACACATACACACACAAACACACTCACACACACACACTCACATACAGCGAGGTGCAGACAGACAGACAGCACACATTTTTCTGTCTACCTCTGTAAGCAAAAAGCAGGTGTAAACCTCACACAGTGTAAACCTGACTCAGTAAGACAATGCCAAGTCTGTATATAACACATGGAGTGTCTCTCTATTTAAGTTACCTCCTCGTTTGAATTACTCAGCAAATCTTTTGGAAGTAAAAAAAAATAAAAAGTTTCAAGTCTTCATGAGGTGACAAGGTGGGTCACACAGGCACGCAGGAGATGAATGAAAGCCACACTGGAAGAAAAGATCTTGCTCAGGGGACTCAGTGGTCGTGAGCGTCTCCGTTAAGGTTACCATTGTGACCGTTGTCCTTTGGTTTTAGGGTTTGAATGGGAGTTTTACTCTTCGTCTCCTCATCTGAGCTGCTATCGACATCACTGCGGTCATCTTTGGAAACCTGTTGAAACAATTGAGACGTTGAAATCAAATAGAATAATGAATGTGGTTAAACCAAGACAGAGTGCACATAAATGCTATGTAGATCACGCTTAAGAAAGCACTGGAAAAATTAAAAACAAAGGGTCATCAACATTAGGAAGATGTACTAAATAAGAACACCCAGAAATCTACCCAGTCCTTGTCAAGACATTTCAACAAAATTCAGCCAGAGGGAAAGTCAGGGGGTCGCCAAAGTCTGAGAAATGTATCAGCTGGCAACAACAAATATCTGTACAAATTCTTACAGGGATAAGGAGATTATTCCCTGGATTAAGAAGTGACAATTTTGACCTGCAGGTGGTGTAACATGAAAAATTTGTGAATCAATGAAGTCCAGATTTAATCCTTTGGGGACCAGTAACGCATGAAAAAATGCCATGGCAATACATCTGAGAGTTGTCAAGGCATTTAACTTTAAAACAGTTGGAATATAAAAGGTCATTTAAGCTGGAGTAAACATCAAGAAATGACAGAAGTCAGATGTGGGTTATTCTCCAGCAACCATGGATAGAAAGTGTCGCACACTCAGGTTCCACATGTACTTCTCTCTGATTTGATGATGTTTTTGCCCTCTGGCCTTCTTCAAGATCCTTTCATACTGAGTGACAAGCATTGATCTTATTTAGGTCACCCTCTTACTCACACATGTGCAAGTGATCAGGTAAACAACCTCCAATATCATGTCGGGAATTTCAACAAGATAAGCCTGCCATCAATAAACCTACATACAAAGTATGATACAGCCGATCAAATTATCCCTCAAGTCAGAAGAAAGAAAGTTGGTCACTTTTGCCTTGTATCTATATATCTATTAGAATTTCCATCCTTGGATGGAAATATTTGAAATAAAGTATATTATTTTTTATTTAGATTTTCCTTTCTTCTCACTTGAGGGAGAGTTTGATTGGCTGTATCATATGGGGCTCTTGGTTTATTGATGGCAGGCTTATCTTGTTGATGATTCCAGCATGTTGTTAGAGGTTGTTTACCTGATAAACTGCCCCAGTGTGAGTTAGAGTGTGACCTACAGAAGATCAATGCGTTTCATTAGGTATGTAATGATCTTGATGAAGGCCAGAGGACAAAAACATCATCAAATCAGAGAGAAGTACATGTGGAACCAGAGTGTGCAACACTTTTTCAGCATCTCACAAATCCATTGGTGTGCTTCAATCAAGATCAAATTAAGAGACACAGACTGTTTTCGAAACTGCCTGCTGCATACATACCTACTAATGTAGTAGACAGTAGGTGCTGCCTACTACATGCTGTGTTTGAATTTAGTATGTCGTATGACTATTCTGTTCGATCTGTGTTGCAGTATGCTTTTTTTCAATACCACTATCATATAAGTATTGCACTTTAGCTTTTATTGAAAATAAACTGGTCGAATAATTTTCTGTTGCTCTCATCAGCAGCCTGCTTAATAATCTGCTCTATTTCTGTTAGTCACCCTGGATGTGGGATACCCAACAGTGCTTCAGAGGTCACTGAATTTCCTGTTTTGGAATTCGGAAGTAAACAACGGACAAGCTGATAGCGAAACTGCTTCTTTAGCATCACTTCTGACTTAAAAAGGAAGGAAGGGGTTTATATGGAATTTAACAATTTTCACAGCACCTAAAAACGGAGTTCCCCCCGTCAAAAAAATAAGAGAAAAGAAAAAGCGTAACGAGCGCTGTGCATTGTGGGAAACAGTACGTGAGGCAGACTGGTCCGATGCATGCTGAGAAATTTTCCCAAATCAGTAGACATCCAGGGAGTTTTGGCATACTGCAGATTTTGCTCTTGTTCACATACTTCATACTGAATTTTGGCCAAATCGGTACATACTACTAGTATAGTAGGCGGTTTCAAAAACAGCCAAAGTGACCATCACTGTCGATGTCCTCCTGCTGTGGACGTTCCAGACTCCAGCTGATACAGACGTGCTGGACTCTAGCAGAAACATCTTCTAATACTCGTCTCATCACTATCACTACTCCCTCTCTCTCTTATTCTCCTCTATCCCTCTTTCCAGACCCAAATCGGTCGAGGCAGATGGCTGTCTAACATGAGTCTGGCTCATGGTGGAGTAAGTTGGGGTAAGACCATAGACTGTATAAAATTTGCACTTAGGATCCGTGACGTCACCCATCTGCTTCTGAAGAGCTGTTTGAGGCCAATCGTTGGCGGCAGCCATATTGCTGCTGTCGAGCCAGTGTGACGTAAAGAGACGGGCTTTGAGCTTCCTAGCCAACAGCTACAGTGTTCCTGCAGTCAGCTGTGCCTTTCATTGGAAGACTCATAATCTCAATATCTTCGAAATTGCTGCGTTAGAAAAAAATTCACCCCCCGTACAGTGTGTGCCGATGGAGAAATGAGCTATCCAGACTACACTCGTCTTTTGTACCAGGCTGTAAACATGTTTATTTCTGCTGTAAAGATCGTCTTTTTACAATTCATGTGTATGTGACTTCCACTACTTCCGGAGCCAGCCTCAAGCGGATCCTCGATGAACTGCAGTTTTTAGCACTTCCGCATTGGACTCATATTTTTAGACCTGAGGTTGCCGCTTGGGTAAGACTGAGTCTTACCCTGTCTTGGTGTTGGGTCTCTGTTCATAATTTAACATAGAGTGGTCTAGACCTGCTCTGTTTGTAAAAGTGCCTTGAGATAACGTTTGTTGTGATTTGGCACTATATAAATAAAGATTGATTGATTGATTGATGATTGAATGTTGTAACTATGCCACCATAAAGACTGAGCCAAATAAACAATAAATATGTACTAACCTTTCCCTTGAATATGGCTTTGATAGCAATGCGAGCGACAAGGTAGAACCAGATTATGTGAAGAACCTGCAGCACCAACAGCAGGCCATTGAGCAACCACCAGGCCTGGTACGGGCCGACGATCTCCCAACTCTCAATCAAAACACTGTGAACAACCCTTCAAGAGAAACACACACATACAAAGGTCAGTCTGTGTTGCAATATGTTCTTTTTAAAATGAACTTAAGTATAAAAATGTCTCAAATGGATAACTAGACAAAGGTTTGTAATTGGGTATATTAATGAGTCCTCATGTATCTCACCAGAAAGGGTAGATGACTAGCCGGGTGAAGAAAAAGCTTATGCTGAACACCACAAACAGGCCATCACATAGCCTCTGGTACTTGGCATAGTTGGCCAGCTTTGCAGCCTTTGGTGATAAACAAAAAATTAATCATTCACAGTTATACAATATCACAAAGCAGCTCTGTTGTAAATTGCAAAGTCATGAAATCCCCCTGTTAAAATTACAGACAGCAAGCCACTAAACTGAACTCACACCTACTTTTATTAGCATACACTCCTACAACTACATTTCAATGTCACCTTGTCATGGCAATGCAAAGAACACAAGCATGTTTTTCTTTTTCTGTCAGACAGGTAGTACAAGTAGCTCACAACCACTTCTACTGCCGGTCAATGACAATGTGTAAATTAAATGCCAATGAGAGATGAGTGCTCTGTCAGACAGGTTGTACAAGTAGCTAACAGTTGTGTTTGCCTACAGCTTGTTCAGCTTTGTGTTGCTTTGCTAAGTTGTGCTTGTTTGCTTTTTGGAATAAGCACCATGAGACAAATAAAACTTCATTGAGCTTCTTTACCTCGAGAAAGATGTCAGATGCATCGTGCACACACATGACCAGAGTGCCAACTCTTAACATGTTGTTGGCATAGGAGAATGTGATGAGCATGATGGTGGCCAGGTGGTGGACAAGCATGATGAAAAAGTCCTGTCATCAATGAAATGAAGAGACATGATGGAAGGAGAGAGAGAGAGAGAGAGAGAGTGGTAAGGGAGGGAATTACAAGTGTGTAAAAACACCTGCAGCTGGTGAAACAATGATTTAAAGGAGAAAATCCTTATTGCCATTGTCTTTGTGACTTCATCTAGGGATGTTAGCTACAATAGAAACTGAAAGGCACGTATGAACACTGGGATAACATGTTGACATGAAGCTACCAATAAAACAAAATGCAAATATATGTGACAAGGCAGCGGTTTATGGTCTAACCTGTTTCGCTACAGCGCATAGACATCATGAGCTAATCTAAATACACTTGATACACGTAATGGTGTGAAAGTGGATATGATACGATATGATTAGGAAAAGCTGGCAAAACAATTGTGACATGTCATAAAGTTTTAGGGCCATTGGGTGGTAGTGCAATAGTGTTGCGGTTGTTGACTCACCTTACGCTTAATATCTATGAACTGGGAAAACATCAGAGACCAGTAGAAGGCCAGCTCAGCTACATAGTAGTTGAACTGTCCAGGGCTCAGAGCCTTTGGGGAGTCAAGCAGAAACACTGTTACTAAATATGCAGCCACACCCACACCAACCTGCTAACATTATAGTGCTGAACAGTTGTCATAATTAAGGCAGCATACTTTGATTTTACTGTTAATAAAAAGAAATATGTATTTCTTCTCTTACTGGATGCTGTGGTAGTGGTATGTGACCATCCCTCTTTTATGTGTGTGTCTCTACATATTCTTGTATGTGTGTGCAGATTACACGTATGCACACTTACATACTTGCATACATGCATACCGGTTTTCCGTCTTTTGTCTTTCAAGAGCCCTTCTGAGTAATGCGCTATAGTTACCTCAAATACACACTGTTTATTTCTTGTGTAACTCGTTGAACGGACAAGTTTAGTTTGTGTTGTGTTCTTGTCTTGGTTGAGACTTTTAAAAGTCGTCTCAAAACGCGCTTTTATTCATTAGCTTTTAACTGCCCCTAACCACACTGGCTTAGATACTCACTGAACTGTTAATTGTATTTCTTGTCATTACTGTTGTTATTATTAGTTAATTTCATTTTTTTATTATATTAGAATTCACATATTTTCATTTATTTTATTATTTAACTACTATTTTTTTTATGTAAAAACTACCTCTGCTACTCACCACTGCACTATTATCATATCATTTTAGTCTGTACATATTAGTCATGCCTTTTTGTTGTTCTTGTATTTATAGCTGATGTTATTGTTATTATTATATTTTTATTTTTATTATATTTTTATTTCTATTTGTATGCCTTATTATGCCTTGTACAAAGAGAGCACAGTTTACCAATTCATTGTGTATTCAAGCATACCTGGCCAATAAAGATGATTCTGATTCTGATATTGCTCTCTTACCACTCCTCTTTCCCTCTCTCTCCCTCTGTTTGTGTGATTTTTATTTTTCATTTTCTCTTTGTGTTCCTCATTTTCTGTTGTAAAGCACTTTGGATCAACTGTGTTGCGTGTGAAGTGCTACATAAATAAAGTTGATTTGATTTGATTTGTTGTCTCCTTTCTTGTTTTTGTTTTGTTTTGTTTGTTTTGTTTCTTTTATTTAAAACTACTCTTATTTTACTGAAGAACCCATCGAACATATATCTGTATGTTTCAAAACTCAATAAATAAAGTTGTGAAAAATAAAAAATAAAAATAAATATTAACCTGAAAAGGATAGTTGTGCCAGCACTGTCGGGTATCCCACATCCAGGGCGACTAACAGAAAGAGAGCACATGATTAGGCTGGCTGCTGATGAGAGCAGGACCGAAAATTATACAACCAGTTTATTTTCAATAAAAAGCTAAAGTGCAATACTTAAATGATAGTAGTATTCTTATTCAACTCACCACCCACAAATAGCGAATGGCATAGATAAAAATCCCCAGGTAAAATGTGAATCGCCACCTGAGCAGAAAGAAAGAATGAAAGAAAGAGAAAAATAAGGAAACGAGAAAAACATGTTTCCTCTTTGACAGACGCCATTCAAGTTTACAGTTATGCAAACACCTTTGAGGCTGTTCTTGGGTGCAGCAATGCTTTGAACTGCATGCTAATGTCAATATGCATACTGAATTAGGAAAGTAGAACAACTTGTTCCTTTCTTGAAAAACATCCCTATGGTCTGAATTCCTTCTAACACACATTCAAGGCTGGATTCTAACTACAACATGCTATGGTTTTTCTCTGATTACTGCACTTAATGGAGCGTTCAAATATGATTAAAAAACCACTGTGCTTACAAAGGAGGATACTATAATTTCATGGTACAGAGTATAATTCTTCACACTTGTTGATAATGGTGTTTTTATTTGCTGTGGTTAACACAGAAATTGCCATTAGTGTCCGTGCAGCTTTGACACAATCATTGTGTTGTGAATGTGTATCGTACTCGAGTGATCGCCGCTATCTAAAAAAGTCATGATAAATAAAAAATACACTACAGATGGGGAGACTAAAGTTGCCAATCAGAAGCTGGAGTCCTGTCATTTTTATGGATGCAACACTTGCATGTTCACAAAATAATGCTAACATTTACTTTCCTCATGAACTTAAAAACGTTTTATTTTATTATTTTTTTAAGTTAGATTTTTGGCCTTTTTGCCTTTATAGGACAGCTGAAGAGAGACAGGAAATGTGGGGAGTAGAGAGTGGGGAGATGGTCGACCGGCCGGGCCCCATAAACTTAAAAACTTTGATAAACTTTGATGTGGAATGGTGCTCTGGGAACCGTTAAGGGAGCACCAAAGTTAATTCAACACAGTTATAACAAGTCAGTGGGTGATCACAAGAGCTCCTCTGATGATCATGAAAGTTTAGAATATCTTGCTACATATTGTTGAGAGAGTTCTGTTGACCAACAGATGATCAAATGAAAGTTTACATATGTTGCAAAGCAGATACATGTCGAATCAGTATTTGGTGCATCTCATTCATCAGTTTTGGAGAAGCCTTAGTAGGGAACCTACATGCTCTCACAGAACTTTTTCTGCGTACTGGGCCTGTCCTGGTTTCGACGGACTCGAAACCATCTCTGTATTTTCCGAACATCCCAGTCCAGCTGTTTGGAGAGTCCCTCCAGTTGCCTCGTGTCTGGAGACTACAAAGAGGTCAAAAAAGAAAATCACTTACTTCTCATAGTCTCTACTTCAAAAACCACAATACCAGTAGGTTTGACACACCACATTAAATATTTACTAAATGTATCATTATGCCTCTGGTGGTGTATTCCAGAGCAGCAACATGTATTCCAGCATGATGAGGAACATTTACACGACTGAACAGCACAAACATGGGCCCTATGTACCGTTTTGGACCGATACACCCTCTCCAGAACATCGTTGGACTGCGCTTGCCGAGGCGCTCCTGCCTGGATCTGAAGTATGTGGGCACAGGGCTTGGCCACTAGCCTGTACACACACAGACGGAGGCAGAAAAAGAGAGAGAGAGTGAGAAAAGGGCAGGGAGGGGACACAAAGATGGTGTGTTATTAATAGAGACATTTAGAAAAAGCATATACAGAGGGAGACATTTAGCACTTAGCAGGAGCAGTTGAACTATTAACCTAACTGGCCTCACTGACATGAACTGCATAGCTTTAGCAGTTTTTCCACTAAGTTATGCTTAACATGCATGTATGTGAGTGACAGAGTACAATAGGTCCTATAGGGGAGACACAGAAGGAATCCTGGGGAATGTAGCACCTAGTCTAAACACTGGGTGATGACCTATCATGTGAGAGGGTGGGAGACAGAGAAAATCAGGAGGGATGCCTCTGAATAAAAAACTGATGTGTGTCACAAGATCATGTGGTTCTTCTGGTTGAGTGACCAGTGTTCAGACTCAAACGTAGAACCATTTATTACATTTCAATCTTGCAACATAAACCCACTTATCTGGAGTAGGTTTCCTAATGTCAGCAAAAGACTGACTAGAAGTACAGACTGGACTTCGGCCTGCCCTCTCATTGGTTAATTCGCTCTAAATTAAAGATTTACCAAAAGTTAGGGCCTCTTTATGCATTTAAACTAAAATTGGCTATAAAAAGACAACTTTCTGCACAGTGCAAGGACTGTTTTTGTAAGTCTCAAACCCAGACTCAGTTTCCAATGACCACGTAAGGAACAACACTGTGTGACAATTATGCCAGATCTGGCATATAGCTGCAGCACCAATTATATGACAGCAGTCTATCATTGCTCAGGTAGGTACACTGGTGTCTCAAGCTAGTGAAGGTATTCTCATGTCACCACAAAAGAATGCTGACAAACACTTTAATTAAAGGATGAAGCAAAAACAACAGTGACAGTGACTCCACTTGAATGAAAACAAAACAAACTGAAGTTGTTTGTCAAACACTGAGGGAGGGAGTCCCATGAGTGAATCAAAAGGGGGATTATTAAAGTGGATTTGCATTATTATTTCTTTTACAACCAACTGTGTTACTGTGATAGCTGTGCGTGTTTGCTGGAAGCACATGATGGGGCTAAAGAAAGTCTGCACCCACCACTTTCCAGATACTTTGTGTTCAACATGAATGACTCATATGTTAGGATTGTATTGTTGCATGCCCAT
This sequence comes from Notolabrus celidotus, assembly GCF_009762535.1. Lineage (NCBI taxonomy): Eukaryota > Metazoa > Chordata > Actinopteri > Labriformes > Labridae > Notolabrus > Notolabrus celidotus. Next base: position 24,004,690 of record NC_048282.1, on the reverse strand, counting down.
TTATGTAGCAATGTTTCAGCACAAGATAACATCCGCCTCAGACAGAGAATTACATGAATAAAAAAAGTCTATATTACCTTTCAAATAGTTGTCTTAGTAGAAACACTCCGACGGCCAGAGGCAAGGCGATGTATATGTGCCTCAAATGGGGATACTCCACACCAGGTGGTGGACGCTCCAGGTCCGCCCATGAGACATTTTCGGGAAGCCAAAATCTCTCACTCCAAAGCCAGGCTGAGATAGAGGAAGTCATCGGGAAGCAGGGAAAAAAAAAAACTCCAGACCTGTACTAACACAGCGAGGAAGGTTAAACGGGGAAACTTACTTTTCGCACATCTGGTTGCGACTTACTGAACTCACTGAAGCCCAGACTGCAGTGATGTTGCCACCTCCTCCCTAGCTGTTCGAGCTGTTCGAGCTAACTGAGGATCACTTCTGCTTTACTGCTTTGAGTAAACTGCACGGACCGCTAGGTTGACACGTAAGGCTGCACGTCGACGCCCACAAGCACACACTGTTGATTAGGCAACTTTGAGTGAAGTTTTCCGCCCTGAAGATGAACATGCTTCCTCTGCAGAGCCCGTGAAAGAGACAGCCTCTTTAACACATTTTCCATAGCAGTAGCGATAACTTCACCCTCTGTTTGTAGTTAGAGATAATCAGCTGTAAATTAGCTTTGGCTAATTAAAACTAAGTTTAACATGTTTTGGAGTTTTTGGTGGTAAATTACAGTGTCTGAATTAATGTTTTCCTCCGTACATACGTATATTATACGTATATTATACGTATGTACGGAGGAGGATTAGGGCCATTGAAAAAGAGAAAAATTAAGGTCCAATTTTTTTATTATTATTATTATTATTATGAGAAAAAAGTCAGAATTCCGAGTTTAAAGTCAGAATTCCTTAATCTCGGAATTTTTACTTTTTTCTCAGAATTCTGTCTTCAAACTGAGAATTCTATCTTTAAACTGAGACTTCTATCTTCAAACTGAGAATTCTATCTTTAAACTGAGACTTCTATCTTCAAACCGAGAATTCTGACTTTAAACTCAGAATTCTAACTTTAATCGCAGAATTTTTACTTTAAACTCAGAATTCTGATTTTAATCTCAGAATTTTTACTTGAATCTCAGAATTCTGACTTTTTTCTCAGAATTCTGACTTTGATCTCAGATTTCTGACTTTTTTCTCAGAATAATATACATATTTATATTTTAAATTGACCTCAATTTTTTTTAATCAGTGGCCCTGATCCTCTTTCGTACGTATGATATTTACTATTAAACAGAAAATATTATATTATTATTATTTTAATGATTTCAATTATTATTTGAATAATTGCTTTATTTATCTTATCTAATTATTTAATTATCTATTTATTTCTAGCATTCATCTGATCTGGTTAACACAGCCTTATTTTAACTTTTTTTTCCACTATTAGTTATTTTATTAATTTTACTGTATTGATTTGATTTGATTTTTAAGTATTTTATTTATAATCATGCCTTTTATAATTTTACCATTGCTGTTGTTTCCTATGACAGGTGCTATATAATTAAAGTTGAGTTGAGTTGAGTTGAGTTGAGAAACAGGGTAAATTTAACATTAAACTATTGCCTTATAAAAAAATATATATTTATCAGTCAGCAGATCCAGAAACATTTACAACTTTAGCTCCATAGACTGCCCAGCTAGCTAGACAGACCTCTGTGAATGAGAAGTATTCAGTTTACTTAGAAGTCAATACATTTTACTTTAAGGAATTCACAGTTTCTTCCTCAAAAACAACAACACTGAAATAACTTTTTTTTTTCATCAGCCTGTCATTTAATGTTAGTTGACACTCATATATCACTTACACCTAGCTCAAACAGCTCACTTAATTAAATTCCACATTCATAAGTGCAAAATGCTAATTTAGTTAAATAATTATCTTTTTAAAACTATTGCAACAAAAACTGCACTCTATAACTTCTTATGAAAGCTTGTTTCATTGCAGGATAGTGCTAGTTGTACTGGACTGAGATAGCTAAGGTAAGATGAGCTTAATAACAGACTACAGATTACAGATAAAGTTGTATGTTGTACTCAAGAAAGAAATCCAGTGCACTGTTTTGACAGGATACATTCAACCATATCAAGACACGAGTATACTGAGTTCACAAGCAGGTTTTTGTTCACAAGTTTTAGAGAACATGTCAAGTAGGTTTGAGTTCAGGTTGGAAATGAAATGGTGAAAACAGAAAGGACAATGACAGTTATCCCAGTGGATTTTGAAGACTTTGACTAAAAGGCAGAAGTTAGATCAGTTTTATATATCATATTGATCATACGATTCAGGGCTTTAAGTGTTAGTCATTAATTGGTTAGACTATTTCCTGCAGAGCCCCATGTTATGTAAAGGCGGTTCATTTTCAGATCTGTTATTGTGGGTTTGCCCTTCAGTTGTCTGACTGGAGAGCATTTATTGCGTGCTCTTTAAGAGCCTTAATCCCCTTAACTGAAGACAGGCTATTTAGTGCTTTCTACAGTGGAATGACACCGTCTTGGGATGGCAGAATCAGGTTTGTGAGGATGGTAAATTTTAATGAGTGCACACTAGATGGTCGGAAGGTTGATTATTGACTCACAATATGTCAATGATTTGCAGATTTCATTTGTAATGCTCATTACCAGCATTCCTTGCCAGCCAAGGTGAAAGTCTCAGGCTGGAATTGGGTCACAGAGCAACATTAAAAAGCTGTTTTGAGATTACATTTATGACATCTTGTGTATAAAGTAGAAACTTAAGTATCTTGTATGTTTTTATCCCCTCAGATGTTTTCACAGTGAATAGGTGGAAGAAGATAGCTGAAAACAACCCAGTTGTAAGTTTTATACTGTGGAAATTATGTAAGATATGCAGACTATTACAGCCAGTTGGTTAATTGTTTCCTGTTTATGATAACAAGTGTGCACTGTTAGAGTAGGGCGAAGCATTTTATCTTTTTATTTTCTCTCTTATGCGCTCTCTTATTCTCTCTCTATGAAATTGCACTGATCAGGGAAAAAGTTACATTTACCTTCTTAGCTGTTCATGTAATTTAGCTTGTGGAAGTATCATCACAATGACACAGCATAATCACCCAGTCAATGATTTGTAATTGCACAGCTTTGAATCAGAATTTGAGCAGATGAAATATTAGTCTAGGATTATTGCATCAGTAAATAGGCTTTTAAACTAATTAGAAAGTAGGTTAAGCCCACAGGAACAAAGTGCTGTACAGTGCAGACATTAGAGGGAAAAAGAAAGTTAAAACAGGAAACTAAATATACAAAAATATATAATAGGGAAGTCCAACACCAACAGCATCTAAAAAAGTACACTGAAACCTGAAAGGCACTCAGACTATTTTAAGGTACTTTATCCTTTTATATTCTATTAATTTGTAATTTCACTTAACAAACAATGTTCTCTAATATATGACCGCACATCGCAGTTTATTAAACCTGCATCACAACCTGCTTGTCCTTTGTGGACTACTTCATAAATTATTTAAAGATTTTCTGATGCAACCTTACAAGTTATAAAAGCTTGTGACCAGAGTTGCACATTTTTTTTGCTTATATATTTGGAAAAGCACTGTGATGTGCTTTTCAGTTTGTCTCACTGCTTAGTTTCATTACCTGGGTTTTACCTCCAACCAAATATTCCAGAGCATGATGTCTGTTACTGTCACATGCTATATAAATCAGCCAAACAATACATTCAGGTTTTCCCTCTTAGTAGTTAAAGCACAGTCTCACCCTGAAGGATAACATGCAGATCTCAGCATAGAGTCTGTTTATTTTAGATTTTAAAGCGATGAATGATTGGTATAAAGAACAAAACAATAGAGGAGGTGAGTGTAGAACATGCATGACACACACCATTACACTGCCCCCCATCAGTCTGTGTCATCATGTAGATTTTCACATCAGTACCAACTGACCAGCAGCTCAGCTCCCTAAACAAAACCTCTCTGTGTCAGCATGCAGCTGCAGCTTCCGAGATGCCCTACTCGGATGCATGACCTAGAGTGCAGGGGCAGGGGACTGCAGCCACAACAGAGGGGGGTCAGGGGTTTCTGCACACTTGACTTATTCATGTCTAGCATAGCATTTTAACCTCACTCCAGGTATGTGTCAACATATTACAGCTGGTTCTTTTCTCTCTCTAGCTTTAGTGCAACATTAGTGTACAGATCTAGCAAACAGGATCTGTCATCCTCTTAGTGTCCCCCTCCCCACTTGCTTGGGCTGTTCCATTTCGCATGTGAAAAAATCTGATAGTTGGAGAAGAGTTCTTCATGTCAGGGACTGCTGTAGCCTCAGCACACTGGTTACTGAAGCTCCTGGATCACATCAGGTAATATTTGCTTTTAAATGTCATTATCCATGTTTTTTTTTTCCTAGGTTTTCTGTGACCTAATCCTCAAGGGATATTTCTCCACAGCTATGTAGCTGCTTCTTGCAGGATAATCTGTTGTCTTTATAGATGAGCATGCTTTTTTGTGTTTACCTTTAGGAAATAGTCAAATCCTTAATCATAACCAAACCAACCACAATCCAACCAGTGTGATTTAGCTGTGTTTTAGAGTGTATTAATGTATTTGCATGAACTCTTCTTTGTCTGTTGATGTGGCATTGTGTTTATATACAATATATATATATTTTTTTCTTGTCAGTTAAGCAAATGGATGAGAAAGAGCTGAGTGACCCCCTGAATAACCTATCACTCATCCAAGGTAATGTAACAGTGTCATTTATTTCTGCACATATGAACAGACTTAAATGGGAGTTAATGCTTTGGTATTGTTTTCTGTTTAGAATAGCTTCTACCTTACACAGCTCATCCTGCTACCTGATGGTGTAGAGAGAGCAAAAAGCATGAGTCACACTAGAAGAGACGCTTTGTAGCCATTAGGGGCAGTTGGTTGGCTTTAGAGCTTACAGTGCTGTAGATGGCCTTGTTTGAAAGGCTGATGTCTCTTCTGTCAACAGCTTATTAGAAGATGGAGTCTCTTTGCACAGAGGGCACATCAGCTGACCGATGAGACATATAGAGTCACTCTAAAATAGAAAGCAATGGATTGTTCAGTCATCGTATGTGAACTTTAAAATCAACAGGAACAGTCATGTCAAAATGTGAACGCAAATTCAGTGAGAGAATCAATTTTGCATGATGAATGACTTTGCACTGCTTCTCTGCACAGTTTAAATTAAGCACAAAGCAAACAGTGTGCTCACTACAAAGGTATCTCAGTCCTTTTTGAAAGGATGTTGACATTTGTAAGTTTTGGTGACAGGCAGCTTTTTCTGTAGCTGTAAATTGAACACTCAAGGCAGTTAGATAAGAAGAGACTCGAGAAATACTGCTGGTATTCAGTGCAAAGCAACGCTAACCCTCTGAATTAGCTAGAGAACGGTGTCACATGCATTGGAAAGGAAACCGACAGCGGGGAAAGATAGAGCATGATGGCTCTAGCCTTCAGCACTTGAGCTAAAAAAAGACTTTCTCCTACATTTTTTTTTCTCTCGTCACTTGAGGCAGTGTGAAGCCCAATATCCCCCCAACTAGTCACCAAGTTATTTTTACACTCATTCTAATCTCATCATTACTTTGTCAGGTGTCATAGTCTGTGGCATTAAGACCCAGAATAATTGCTGCAATGTCTAATGCTACTAAAGATAACACATTGAGCGCATTTGTCTGAAATGCTCTTGTTATCTTGTGCTCTCAAGGGGACATTCATCTTTCACACAAACTGAGCACAGACATCCCCACGTACAGTTAACCCACTCACATTCTAACCCTCACTCATGCATATGCATGCATGTCGGTTCACATAGCCCTCACACAAACACATGCAGGACAGAGCACAGAGCCTTTGTCTGGCACACAGCAGGGTGGTCATGTGCTTGGGTCGGAGGGTGACACCAACCTCCTGCATCCAGCACTTGCTTCACACCCTCTTAATTTTTAGAAACATTTATCAACACTACAAGTATGTGTTTGTGTGGTTTGTATTGCAGAGTGTTTCTGCAGACGTGCGTGCCAGACACCGTGAAATCACCACGTTCATGACAAATGCAGCTTTTCACGGCAGTCTCGGCCCTCTCATGTCGCCATTTATGGTCCACATGCTTGACCTGTCCTGACTCTTGTTTTCCTCTCTGCCAAATGCTTCAGCATCAGATGAGGTCATCTCTTTTTCAAGTCATGCTAGATTAGAGGATCAAAATATTCACAGTGCACTGCAAAGCCCAAAGTATTTGCATAGTTTGTTTCCACCTCCAGGAAACACAACAGACGCTTGACAACCTTGGCAAGTCCGTTCTCTTTGTTTATTGTTTACAGAGACTAGTGGTTAGCAAGGAGTGTGCATGTGCCAGAGGCTCGTATGTGGCTGGGTTAATCACCCATTTGGAAAGAACACTTGGATAGAAAATGCAGATAGCGCAGTTGTGCCTATTTCTGGGTTAGTAATTAGTTTATGTAATAGTCCTGTTCAGATATCATGGGAAATCATCTAGTATGTCAGCCCTGGTTAAATATTTGGGACTGAAGCACAGATAATGTGGTGGAATATAAAAGCTGTACTTCTATTTTTAAAGTATTAAATTACCATCATTACTGCTTGATTTATTATTAGGGTTGACACTGCACATTTCAGTGTTTCTGTAAGCACTCCAGTGACTTTGCAAAAAGATGAGAAACTCTATCATCAGCTGGATACATGTCATGTTAGGAGAGAGAATCTTCCTATTTGGGTGATAATTGATATTCTGTATTCCATCATCAGATGACTTGACCAGGTCAAACATGGGGTCGTCTGGTGAATCAGAAAAGATTATCCAGCGCTTGAATGATGAACTCCGGGGAGCCCAGGAGCTAGCTAATACTGAGAAACACAAATGCTTGGAGCTACAAGGTAAAAGATAAAGATATTAGATGTTTGATCCACCAGTGGGCACACACACACATACACACCAACAACCACATGTGCAGGAAATAAAAGTAATCCTTTTTTGTAGGTGTCCTGGATGAAGAGACAAAAGAACATAAACAACAAGCTGATGAATCTGCAAAACAGATAAAAATTCTTCAAGGTACATCTTTGTGTTTTTGTTTGCAGTTTTGAGAATTTGTACATCCTGAAATACTCGTCAACATGTCTAATCGAAACATTGTGTATGGTTTTGACAGGCCAGCTGCGAGAGCTCCAAGGAGAAACCAACGCTCTCAGGGAGCAGATCGATGTTTCTTCCAGTTCACGCGACGAGCTTCAAAGCGCACGTGATGAGGTGAAGGCGCTGAAACGTGCCCTGGAGGCAGCCACGGCTGAGCGGGATCGCGATGTTGCCACTATCCAGACTAACCTGTCAACCGTGTCGAAAGACCTCGACAAATGGCGTCAGGCTGCAAACAAATACGAGCATGAGATTGACAATCTCCAGCGGGACCTCCAGCAGCAGAGCAAACAGTGGCAGAAAACTGCAGAAATACAAGGTACTATGATTGCAAATACAAAAAATGGTGATTTTATGTGGTAACAAGGATGCTGCATGTATCTTTTGCAAAATTTTGCTTCAGAGCAAGAGTTTTTAAAGAAGAAGAAACCTTAAGGTGAAGAATTGAAAGTTAGTTAGTTAAAGATAGTTGCTCCATGATCTTGAAATCTAGCTCTTTTGTTTGCAGCAGAAGAGATGTATCTGCATACTCAGATGTACATCTCTCTGTCCAAGCATGCTGAACTATCACCCATAATTAAAATATGCTTGATATATGATTGTCTTAAAGCTTAATTAAGAAAGGAGCATCTGCTCTGTTACATAACACCTTCTGCCTCCACAGCTGGTGAGCTGCAGTCCATGCAGGTGGAGTGTAATGGCCTTCAAAAGGAGTGCTCTGTGCTGCGATCTGAAAGACAAGACATTGTGAATAAGCATCAGAAGGAAAAGAGTGGCCTGCAAAGTGAGTGTGCTTCACTCAGGGCTGAGAAGGAGGAACTCCTCAAGGCTCACCAAAAAGAGAAGGCCAGCCTGCAGGGTGACTGTGCAGCACAGCGCTCTGAGAAAGAGGCCGTGCTGCAGAAACAGAAGCAGCTGGAGAAGGACCTTGCCAGGTCAGTGCACTGGGATCTCTACTCTTTACCCCCCACCTTTGTGCTCCTCTTGTCTCTGTTCCAACATCTTTTGCGACACAGCATAACACAAACTCCTCTTAGTATGATGCTTCACCTATTGAACTCAGTACTGTTTTGTTTCTGGTAGTTCGCATGCCCAGAATGCTGAGCTTAGCAGCAGCCTCAAAGCCCTGGAGAGATCCCAGCAGGAGTTGGAGAAGAGGCTGGGGGCCCTGCAGATCCAGCACCAGCAGGATAGCACCAAACTGCAGACCCAACTTGATGAAGCAGACAGCCAGAGCAAGACTCTGCAGAGAGAGGTTTGTTTGTTTGAACCATCTACTTTGCTGCTGTAACATTGTATATTTCCCCGTTGCGGGACGAATAAACGAATATCTTATCTTATCTTAAATCTTAGAAGACATGAATCATGCGTCGAGCTGCTTGGACCCACTCCTAAGAACCACTTTTTTTTTTTTTTCTAATTTATTTTTTATTGAAATTTTGCATTAAACATTTTGATGGTATATACATCATCTCTACCTTCTCCACATAATCTTTAAAATCATAATTTCTAAATCACATATATACCGACGGAATTAAATAACATAGAGAAACTAAAAGGAAACTATGTACAACAAAGGAGTAGTCTTTTATTTACTTATAATATATTATAAAACTAATAAGCAGTGTAATCTGGTCTATGGAGGGTTACAAAATTAACCCATTTCCTCCAGTTAGCAGTGAACTGCTCTGACCTGTGATTAACAAGCGCTGTAGTCTTTTCCATGTTGTAAATGTCCATTGTAATGTCCATCCATCCATCCATTTAGAGTTGGGCTCTCCTGTATCAACCATTTCCTGGTTAACGCCTTTTTAGCCGCAACCAGCAGAATGTTCTTGAGATACTTGTCTTTTTTCAACCAATCTTGAGCTATAATCCCAAAATACAACATCTTGATCTCAAGAGGCAGCACATCTTCAAAAATATCTTGTAGGGCATTGTGTACATCTCTCCAATAGTCATTAATAACAGGGCAGTCCCACATAACATGGGAGTGGTTTGCATTTTGGCTACTGCAGTTCTAAGAACCACTTCTATGGCTTAGAATATTTCTTACCTCTAACCTGACATAACAAAGTGTCTTAATTAGCTCATAATTGACATTTTTTGACTGTAGTGGCCCAAATGGGGTACCACATTAATTTTCTAAGCTTAATTCTTTAAGTGCTCAAAAATAAGATGTACAATCAAAGATAAAACTTAAAGTTCTAACAAAAGGAAATGTGATACACTGAAATGCAAGAAATGCTACTAGCAGCATGTTGCAACACAAATAGCCAATCCCAGCTAAAGATGTGAGGGTATCACCAGGGGTGGCCATTCAGATTCATCAGGGGGAACATCCTGATGTTTCCCTGTATTATTGTTTAGTGTACTGTATTGAAACCTGAGTTACATTATTTGATATCCAAAGGGTTTTTATCCGAAATCATATTGATCAATCAATTATAGCAACAAAACGTGGAATCATATAGGCCAAGCTAGGTAGCTTGTTCTAATATCTAATTCATATTTATTTTTCAATGGTAGTAACATTACTTTTAATTGTTGTCTGTTTTTAATTGATCATCATTCTTTTAGGGTTATATCTTTTATTTGCTTGTCATGCATTTTAATGTTTCTTTTATATACTCGTCGTCATTGTAAATGAGGGCTTGCTCTCAATGATTTCCCAGTTTAAATAAAGATAATTATAATCATATGGCTTCAACATTAGCATATCTCAGATGGTTGGCACAGTATTTTTTAGATGAATATATCCTTTTATTTTATTTTGATTTTTACACAAAAAAAACATTGAAATCTGTTAACTGACTTGATTTGTTGCAGGTTTTTTTTGTTTTTTTTGTGTGTCTGTATATATGTGTAGGTATATTTATATGTGTTTACACACAAGTATGTTTCTGTATCCATGTCTGCATATGTGTGCAAATGCATATTTATAAAAGGAAGGGGGGGTGAATTGTATTTCTCACTGTCATTGTCGTACTACTTTTTCAATACAAAGATTTTGAAAAAAAAGCAAAAAAAAACCCATTGAGGTAGCCGAGGTAGCAGCCACACAAAATCAGAAATACATGGAAAAACACCACATGGAAAAAACACAACAGCTTTTTTTTTTTTTTTTTTAAAGGAAGACAAGAGTTGAAGGACAAATCTTGATCAAATAGGACTCCTAGATTCCTAGCAGAGGTGCTGGAGGTAATTTTTCTATGCAGAATCAACTGCTAAAAAACAATAACAGGCCCTGAACCCATCACCTTTTGTGATTTTAATTAATAGTTACCCAGCACAGGGCACAGTGGCAACCATCACATCTGACTAATGATCACAGAACTGTCTTAATGGTATTGTTGTTCTAAATCTGATTATTTAAAGTCTTTAATGATCCTGAAATGACTGAAACTCACAGATTTATAGTGGAAAAACAAAAATGTACCTTCAAGCAGCCTGCAGTACAAACAGTTCATATTTTTGGTCCTGCTGTCAGTCCACTCCCTTTCAGGTTTAACAGGCTGGATGGGGATCAGCGGCTGTTTTGACACTTCCATAGGAGGGGCACTGTTGAATAGCAGAAGGCAGAGATGAAGTAATCCTTAACCACAAGTCATTTATTGCAGTGTGTTGTCACCTTCACATGATGAATGAAAGTAGAAGCTAAGTGCTCTCACAGTGACTTTCTTTAAAAGGGTGAACATACTTGTCCTGCAAAGCCCTGGAGGACAAAGGGCATGGGAACCTTTTACCACCTTTCATCAATCAGCAAAACTCACAGCCACTTTCAACACCAGTATGCTCCCTTGATTGCATGAGAATGCATTGAAATGAAGACGTTGTTTGATTACTTTTGATTAAGATAATTCAATTTTGTCCCTGCAGTATGACGAGGCTAAGACTGAGCTGTCTGACCTGAAGGAAAAATATGAAAAGACCGAGCAGGAGAAACAGTCACTTACTGATGAACTGGAGGGGTGCAAAGCCAGCATGAAGGAGATACAGGAGAAGGGAACAAAGGTGAGTTCTTGTCAAACACTAAAACATGATCTACTGATCTAACAAAGGAACTTATTGTTTGAGGCTTAATATTTTCATAGACGCATGAAGTCTAGGAATTTTGATCTGCTATTAAGAAGCAAAACAGCACCATTGCTTTGATTTGCATAAGAAGCAGTAATCTTCAGTTGTAATAGTTTTGGAAGCATGAGCTTTGCTTCACAATTTGCACAAAGAGTATAGCACATATTTTAAACTCTGCAGTCAGAAAAGCTGAATATTTGGTTACATTCAAAACATACCTGCTCCTCTTTACTCATCCATTGTCTTTTTTGACTGTTGCTTTCAGACATTTACAGCCGTGTGTTACTTTGAGACTTACACAAACACCATTTACAGACACAGACTACTGACTGAAGGTTTTATTAATGAAGCTACACCCAACTAAAGTATGTCCCGTTACAGTTGATCACTATAATATCCCTTCCCTTCTATAGAGTTCTCTTTTGCTGCCTGTTCAAGCCATAGTCATCGGCCTTATCCTGGCTTTGCTGTATTGGTGCTTCGGCGCATTGTGGTAGGAAGGTACACATTACTCCTGTCAAATCGGCCTACATCTTTCATTCTCATAATTGTCTTTTAGATTATTGCATGATATAATCAGGTTTTCCTTGTTCCCCAGAATGCCTTCCTCGGGGGAAAACTCCCAAAATTGACGTCTAAAAGATTCTAACCTCTAATCATACAGCTCCAACATCTGACATCTGTTTGTCTTGTCTGGGTGGCTAATGCTTAACAACTGTTTCTCTCAGTTGGCTTGGATGGGCTTAATCTTTACCTGAGAGAGCTAACTCGCATTCTCTGTGCTCTGCATTGGCCTCATTGGCAAGCTGCGTCTGTCAAATCTTTGGTGATCCTTGGGACGTGTGAATTAATGTGACAATGCTCATGTTTCCATTTTCCGTGTGGCCTCTATTTTTCAGAAGCAGTGGATGATCTGGGGGCCTGTGGTCGCTGCAGCTCTAACAGCTGTGACTGCTGTTGCTGTGCTCTTCAGGACCTGAGGGCAACGTACACACAGACACACACGCATACACGCACAAACATAAGTGAACCCATATTTTTCATCAGATTTTCTCTGCACTGAAACTGAAAAACCTGCCCTCTTATCATATCTACGCATTCAATTCGGAGGGCTCTTCCTTAACACTGTTTAATTTCTAAGATGCTCTATTTTAGATGACAGAGAGGTTAATAAAAGAATGTCTGTTTTGTGGGCAAATGAACTTGTTTGTTTGTACGTCTATTACTTGAGAGAAATCTAGTCAGGTTGTTTGCTTTGTTTGTTATGGTGACTTATAGGATTATCTATTAATGAATGTAAAGATGCATAATTAATTCTGAATATATATATATGAAAATTAGATGGACCACCTGGAGTTTAGACCTCCCTAATTGTAACACATCTCTGTAACTGTCAGAATAATAAATATTGTCAAACTAATGCAGCCCCTGATGGAGTGTATGATGAATACCAAAGATAATATCCCAAGAAATCAAATGGATAGTTGTTGTGGGTAATGTTAAGATAATATCAATTTAAAGTTATATTTTTGGGCCTTTTATGCCTTCAATTGATAGGACAGCAGAAAAGATACAGGAAATGTGGGGAGTGGAGAGTGGGGGACATGCAGGAAATGGTCGTGGCTGGGAGTCAAACCGGCGACCTCTGCAACGAGGACTGTAGCCTCTGTACGCACTTAGACCGCTAGGCCACCAGTGCCCCAGAGAATATCAATTTAAAAAACAACCTGGGGTTTTATTTGAGGAGGATTTCACATTTTAGCCTTCTTTCCTGGTTTGATTCATAGTCCTGAGATTTCACAAGTGAAATATGAAACTGTAATTGTTATGCTCCAAACACTCATTTCAAAATCCAGCTCCTGTGGGATTCTGTGAGACACTGCCTTAGCATACAGAAACAATGTCCTTCATAGAGAGTAAAGGCAACAATGATGGTGCACTTACTTTTATTCAAAACCACTTTTCTGTCTGTACCAGCTGCTTTACATTCTAAGATGTATCAGCTTCTCAGATTCAGTTAACACTAACTTTCACCACTTCCTGTTTCATGACATGGGAGATGAAAAAACAAGGTTTAAGCATTGTAGGTGTTACTGCTTAACATTGTCATGCCAGTAAAAACCAACAAGATGAAACATGCTTGTTGACTGCACATAACTGGTTTCACAAACAGACCTAGTAACATAATAGTATATAGTAGAAGCTGTGCAATGATGTTATACCACACCTCTTGTGTATAGGCCACCTTGAGAAACTGGTTTCATGTTGAAATCTCACATACTAAAGTAACACTCACATGAACTAGTAAAAAAACCTAACCCTAAATGTGTTACTATGGGAACAACATTATGTTGTAACAAGCACACCTTTTCATATGCCCGCACATATGTGTTTTATGGACGTGCCAGAATTTTCTTCAGTTCAATCAGGAGAGATACAGTTTGAAGATTAAAGGTTATTTATTACAACTTAATGAATAATGAAAATTGACAGAAATCTTTGGCGTAAGGACTCTATGGGGATAATTTTGTGAGCGTAGGATGTGTGAATTTGGCAGCAGAAGAAATCCCCCTAGAGTCCAGACACTGGTGGTGGAGGTTGATAAATTCTAGAAGTTGAAGACTTTGCGGAGACCAGGTGGAGATGGGGAGGTGGAGGGGTGTGCACCATCAATGCAAGAAGGACCTAGCTGGAGAGAGAGACACATTTAAAAAGACAGCAGAAAGTTGAAAGGCTGAGGATAAGGGCGTGCCACTGAGCTATTGGATTACAGCCGCTGCAGATTAACCAATGACCGCTCCGGAGCATGCAGCTGGAAGCGGGTGAGCTAAGGAACGAGGGAGAGGAGAGTTAAACAACTGCTGTGATTGCTTTTATAGTCTTCCTGTCTGAGCTTTTGCTAGAGCTAGATTCAAACAAAGAAAAAACTGAAATGATTGTTTTTGGAGCCGAGGAAGAAAGGTTACTGCTCAGCTCCAATCTACAAAGATGAAATGTTCAAACCATGCCAGAAACCTTGGTGTTGTCATAGACTCGTACCTTAATTTCAGCAGCCACATTTAGACAATTACAAAGTCAGCCTACTATCACCTTAAGAATATATCAAGGATTAAAGGACTTATGTCTCAGCAGGATGCAGAAAAACTCATCCATGCATTTATCTTCAGCAGACTAGACTACTGTAACGGGGTCTTTACAGGACTCCCTAAAAAGTCCATCAGACAACTGCAGCTCACACAGAATGCTGCTGCTCGAGTCCTAACAAGGACCAAAAAGGTAGACCACATCACTCCAGTTCTTAGATCTCTACACTGGCTTCCTGTCTGTCAGAGAAGAGACTTTAAAATCCTGCTGATGGTTTAACTATCTCGACCTCTGAGGTCATCAGGTACTGGTCTGCTTTCAGTCCCGATAGTCAGAACGAAACATGGTGAAGCAGCGTCTAGTCATTATGCACCACATATCTGGAGCACACTCCCTGAAAGCTGTAGGTCCGCTCCAACTCTCACCTCTTTTAAATCGAAGATTAGAACTTTTTTATTTGCCACTGCCTTCCTATTGTAGCTTATTTTAACTCACTTAAATGCAAATTTTTAATTTACTTTTAATATCTCTCTAATTTTCCTTTTATTTTCTATGTTTTATTATATTTGTCATTTTAATTCTGCTCTTTTATGCTTGTCTGAATGTTTCCAATGCTTTTAATGTTTTAATGTAAAGCACATTGAGTTGCCCTTGTGTATGAAACGTTGCATTGCCTTATAAAGACAGCACAGAGGTATGAGGTGTCTTCGGTTAAAAGTTCATGAGTTGCAGCTCAACTAAAGAGCTTAATCATATGACTGTCGCTTTTTAGTCATTACACAAACATGCAACCACAGAAGCCACTAAACTTTATAGAGATAAGGTCAGACCTCCTGCTGTGTTAGGATTTCATTCATCCGAATCATCTGGTCCCTTGGAGCTCTACACCCCCAAAGAGGAACCCTGATTGTGAACTGTATGTCTAAGGTAAGCTGCTCTTGTCTTCAATATAAGAGTGATATATTAGGTGTTTTAGAAATTGTGTTAAATCTTCTCCTACCTCTTAATCCCTCCTTTACTTTAGTCTGATAGCCCTGTGTGCTGCAGATGGCATTTACAGAGGCTGATTGCAGTTGACAGCAGGATGCAGAGGGGGTGAGGCTATCTCAGGTGAGCACAGTGTGCACGTCATCTGGCCACATAATGCAGCATGGAAAAAGACGGAGCTTAACCAAAGTACACACAGTGGTAAAATGATCACCTCCACTGTGGACAGACTTGTCAGTGACTTGCTGTTTGAGCTGTCTTTGACCCTTGGAGGTGCTGAACCACAAATAGATGAACAGGATACAAAAAACATCTCTGGGAGATAGGACTGGACTGTTGGTACAGGGTTCTGGACTTCCTGGAGTGAGGGAAACCCCAGCGATTGTCAACATATGTGTTATTTAAATCATGTAAATACACACAGCGAGAAACATATCTATGCATATACACCTTGCCATTTACATACAGTATATTCCAGCCAGTCACATGAATCTCATGGGATTTTTTACAAGCCTTTACAGGTCTCACTTGTTTTTCTGCTAATATTTAGGGTCGGGGTCAACTTTATTTGCCAGGTATGTGTACCCACACTAGGAATTTGACTTCACTATCTATGTACAAACATTAAGATTATGAATTCCTGATTTGACTCCTCTGTTAAAATGTCAAAGGGACTTATTGTGCATATAACTGGAAAGTGTCTTCTGTTTTTCGAGGCTTTTGGGAAGTGTTGTAATCCTGATTAACTTATAGCAATTCTTGAGCAATACACTCTTGATGTTTTGCCAAACTGTATGAAAAAAGGGTGTTTTGTTTGAAACTGTGATTGCAAAAATATTAATCTTGCAAGTGTAAAAAGTGAACTCTGTACCCCTGAAATGTAGAGAATGGTGCAAAATGGCAATTGTATTAAATCTCAAGCAATTGAGATGTAATAATGAGGACAAAGGAAGTATATTTACTAAGATCTTTGACCCTTTGCACAGCAGGGACTAGAGACATCTGTCCGGTGTAAAGCATCTTCAAATGACACTTTTTTCTGACTATGGATGCACAAATATGTAGGTTTAAAATAAATAAATAAATGTTTTGTATTTAGTTTGATTGTGTCTGTGGTTGCCATTTCCAAGGATGAGCTGTGTTTGTTCCGCATTGTTGTTTTTATCTGGTTGTGTTTTGTTCTAAAAATCAATTTACCAGTGTCAGCAGGCCTGTGAATACAGTGGTGTAATGTTTTCTATGGTTCAATGAGACACATTTCAAAGTCAGAAAAAAATACCTACAAGACAGAATAGTGATGTCATTAGAGTTATTTTGGCTTAAAGTCTACAAGAGGATTTCCACACTTGTAGAATTGTGTCTTTTAGAGCTGCAGAATATTGTGCCACTTCACAGATCTCTCACTGCATTTTGACTTTATGTGTTGTATTTCAATGTTGAACTGGGACCTGAAACTACACAGCAGTTTTCAGACTGCAAAAAAAAAGCTTTGAATTAAAAGCTAGAAATATGGTGTTTGGATATTTGGGGTGATTAATGTGTCTAATGAAAGATGGGCTGGGCTGCATTCTTTGAAATGTAGGAGACAGATATTTCATGTGACCCATGTTAAGGACTGAAAGCAGAAAATCTCAACCTATGTTGCTTTGATTTTGACAGATACTTTGTTTAATCTGTCTCTTTGAGACACAGACTTTATAGAATTGTGATGCTAAATCTCTCTGCAGCCGCACTGGAGATCATGAAACTCATGAATTAATAGGACAACTGACTGTGGGGGGCCTTAACATCTGCTGGAAGATTATAGGGTTAAGCATTCAGAGCAGCTACGCCCTTTTAAGCAGGCTGACCACACTGATGTAAGGTCTGAGAAGGAGGATGCAGAATATTTCTCAACAGGAAGAGTCTGTTGGCTGATTTTTAGATTTTTCTCAGAGGAAATCACTGTCCACCGTGATGCATCTGGTCCTCATTTTAGTCCTGCTACTCTGGCTCAGTCTTTTCTGTTTTGCTGTGTCATAGATTCCTCCCGGATTACAATGTGACACGTGACTGAGGTGGCTTGAGCTCAGACAACCTGGAGAAAACTGTGTGTGTATGAGTGTGTGACGTGTGAGTTGACTGAGGACGGCCTCCTCGCCCAGTAGAACGCCAAATAAGAGAATCGTTCCCACGCAATGCAAGCCTCTCTGCAGAGTTGTCATGTCCATTTGTTCTGCTCTACTTTGTATGTAGGTCGTCTGTAGTGGACCAGGGATGCAGCACAAAGGCAGCTGAATGAGATGGTATTTTTACTCTGTAATTATTGGCTTCATATAGACCTAATTTACATAGCTTGTGGTTAAGCCCTTTTAACCCCTTTTACGCTGTATGCTTGTCAGTTTAAACCAATTTCACATGTGAGGACACAGTGAATAACTTACATACATAACAGTGTGTATCAGCTATCATTTGAGCAGCTTTCCTCCAAATATAAGGCTGTATCATATATTTTCTGACATGTTTATATTTGCACTTATGTTGAGAATTATGGAGACACTTCACTAGTCCATTACATTATTATCTCATGGATTAAATAAGAACAAAGCTTTATCCTTCCATACTAACATGTCCCTCTTATGTAGGAAATGCAACTCATTTTATCCTCTTAGTTGTGATAACAAACATGTTTAATGTGCATCTATAAGTACCAAATAAAAGAGCCAGCACGAAAACAATGGTATGAATCATCACTGTGGTATACAGAACATTCTGGTATCTGTGCTGTCAGGGTCACCTCTAGAGGGCACTGTGTCTATGTTTCAGCATAATGGGTTCCTCATCTCTGTTTTCTTCATCTCAGACAAGGAATCATCATCACAGTGACGACACCTCACACTCTTTGGGTGTCAAGACACCTAGTGCTCTGTGCAGTAAGCCCCCAGGTTTTTTCTGCTAACTGCATGCAGAAGGAAGTCCATGTTGTGCCTCTATTATGACACCCAGTGGTAAGTTGTAGACCTTAGACTTACCACTGAGAGGAGCTCCCAAGTGTAGATTGATACTGTATGGGGATGCAAAGTATGTGAGAGTAGTCGGATGTGGGAGTCCAACAAGTGTGACATAAGGGCTCCACAAATAAAGATCTGTGAAATGGAACATCAGATCAATTTTGACCCACATTTATTAAGGATATGCTCCCAGCCAAAGTAACCTGCAAGTAAAGGTTTCTGTTGTTTCATTTGTATTTTCTTTTTATGAAAATATGTTTTTGGAATGAAGCATCAGTAATGTGTAGTCTGTCTTTATGTTACAGAACAAGAGGCAGGTAACCTGGAAGTATCGAAGCAAAATTCTGGAAAGACCCATATTTCTTTTGTTGGTCAGCACTGTTACAGCACTTCCCCATTAAAAGCTTAAAGTTATTCAGCATAATTATGTTCTGACATAACCCCCTCCTAATTGTTCTTTACGCCTTACACAATTACAATACTATGAGGTACTTGAAACTGTTTTCAATGGGGGTAATGAGTCAGAACGGTGACTTACTAAATACTCTGTTTGTTATCCAACTGCAACACAACAAAACTATTTTGAAAATGCTGCTGAGTTCAATTGTCAAGGTGATTCTAAAACAGTAGAGGCTATAAAGCCTGAAAAGCATCTTTGTGCAGTCAAGAGACGTGCAATTAAAAGAGACATAGAGATAAAACAACCTAAATAAAAAAATGCAATGAAAAACATATAACTACTTCTAAAATGAGTAACAGAATGGGGCCTCTGTGAGACTGTCACTGTGCTAACATGACTTTTTTAATAACTGTTTTCTATTGTAACATGACCCATTTTCATTTCTCACATAAAAGTCTTTCCTGTGTTTTTACTGCTGATGATGATACTTTGTGCAGTTCACAGTGATTACCCCATCATCTAATGCATTCACATATTTTGTAATAGTATCCATTGAAATTACAGATGGGTTCAGCTCTGGAGCAAACTCTGCTCTGTGCGTTCACTTTAAAACATTGACCGTAAAGTCTCAGTGTCCTGGTTTCCCCAGTGATGAGTGATAATCAATGAGGATATCCAGAGCAAACATAATCTCCAGAGACTAACTGCAATCCACAGGGACACGTTTTGTTTTTTTTATACTTGGAATTTCAGAAAGATGCCTGTGCTACTTTATGCCTCTAACACATCAGCAATGCCTACAGATAAACTAAAGGTTCTGCTTTGAAACACATCAAAAGAATCAGGATTGACCCAACGGTCACATGCGTCTGCCTGACACAGAAGAATCAAGAAGCATCAATAATACAATCATCTGAGTAAGTTTTTACGTTTTTCAAAAGGCTTCTTATGGAAAATTCATGTCATTTCAAGGTCTGATCTACTTTTTCAATCAAACATTGTATAAGCGTTTGTACACCGACTCTGCCCCTCCCCCGACATGAGTGTGCTGCATGTGTGTAATGTGTGTACTGTGTGTTTCAGGGGAGCTATGGCAGCTGATCTGGATGTGATAAACCTGTTTATCATTGCGGGGGGAACTCTGGCTATTCCCATCTTGGCCTTTGTTGCATCTTTTCTTCTCTGGCCCTCAGCTCTCATTAAAGTCTATTACTGGTGAGATCAATAATTGTGTTGCCCTGCATGTTACTTTATATCTTTAATTAATCTCTTGAGAGGGCGGTGGATGAGACTGAAAAAATACTTCCACTACAAATATATAATAGAGGCTCCATGATAAGAGACAATGCTTCGATTCAAACCCCACTTTTTGTACTTTTTGTGCAGATATTTGTTTTTAAAACTCCCATGTAATTTATTGCAGCAACCTTTTTCCAGTCCTTTATCCAAGCTTTATGCTTGTAACACTCCGCACATTTTTGAGTTCATTTTTGTTTAAAGCTTCTGTCAGGACCTTTTGGTTTCTGTTGGTTTGGGCGCCCCCTCTGGCAAGATGTCTTCTTATTTTTTTTTGCTGTTTTTGTCCTGTACATGTGTAGTTAGTGTATCCAAGGAAAATGTTACTCCTGCTTTCTATTAATAATCAAATGTGTCAGCAATTCTTATTTATCTCATTTGTTTGTTGAAAAATATATGAAATATTGAAGTAGTTTTTTGTGTCAGCAGTTTGTAAACAAACTTGTCTTGTGCCTACCCTGTGGCAGCTCTTACAGGTATTAAAAATGGCTAGAAGTAGTTGGTGTTGTTGCTGCTAGTCTTGTTTGCCTTTGTGGTTCATAGAGAAGCATCAGTATTAATTTCAGTCTATTTCATAACCAGCAAAAAAATCCTCACAGGAGTTTTAATCTACTTTTCACTCACAAGTCATCCTGGCTCAGGAGCACAGCAATAAAGGCTTTTTTCGACCAGAGGAACTTTACCCCCGAACAAGGGACTTCACCCTGGAACTACGTGCGTTGAGACCGGTGGACCCCGGGTCTAAATTTAGTTCAGGGGTAGATAATCTCCCCCCCTTAAAAAGCCCCTGCTAAGGGCGTAGTACTTTTCAAAGGTCCCGAGACTTTTAGGGGGCAGGGCCTGCATTGCTGAACGTGTCTGATTGGTAGCTTAACCGCAGTGAGTTTATTCGGCCCGCCGTCCATAATAACGTCAAACCATCCGTCTGCTTCTATGGTGTCATCTGTGATGAATGGCCTTCGTCTTTGTTTTACTGCCCTCTACTGGTCTGGTGGTGTAGTGCATTTACTTTTTTCCCCCTCCATACGTCACTGGCCTGATTTATACAATCTACCCAGGACTTCAGCTGAAATGGGGGCACAGGAACTTTTAGTTCTGGGTAAAGTAGTTCTGATGGCTAAACGACCCTGGAACTCTTGGTTGAAATGCACCTCTACACTACAATATTGTCTTTAAACCCAATAAAAAGGATACTGTAGTTCTGTGCAGCCATGTTTCTGTGTATCAGCTCAGATATTCTGCTCCTCTTCAGGTACTGGAGGAGGACTCTGGGCCTGCAGGTACGCTATGCAGACTGTGGAGGTTATCGATTCTGTTACTCCTACAGAGGGAAGCCTGGGATGAGACCCTCCATTTTAATGCTGCACGGCTTCTCTGCCCACAAAGACACATGGCTCACTGTTGTCAAGGTTAGGCAGTCTGTGACTCTTTGTTACTATAAACTCAACAATGCAAAACCTGGACATTTTCTGAAACTAATTTAGCCTGAGCATTAATAGTTTTGGTGCATATGGGTGATAAGGACATGTGGAAAAACAAAAAGAATGTTCCATCAATGAAAATATTGTTTAATATAAATATCACTTGATATATAGTACTAAAATATTGCAGACTTATGACAATGTATCTGAACTTTTGTGTGTTGGATTTCCTTCAAACCAAGTTGATTCAGAAATGTCACTGCCACACGTGTGCACAACAACCCAGTTATCAAAGCATTTCCTGGCTTCCATTCATACTTAAACTTTCTTTCCTTCTTTCTTTCTATCGCTCTAGTATCTACCCAAACATCTGCACATTGTGTGTGTGGACATGCCCGGCCATGAGGGAACGACACGCATGAACACAGAGGATTACTCCATTCAAGGGCAGGCCCGAAGGATCCATCAGGTACACCGACAACAGAGCAATGAAGTAATAATAATAATAATAATAATAATAATAATAATAATAATAATAATAATAATAATAATAATAATATCTTTATTTATATAGCACTTTAAAAACATGTTTACAAAGTGCTTTGACAAACAAAGCATGGTTTAAATAACAAGGTGAAGATTTTGACAGACAGGGAGGAGGAATTTTAACAATGCAAAACAGAATACAATGCAAGAGGTTAAAAGGAATACTTAAATTAAACATGAAGTGGTGGGACAATAGACCAATAAATCATTGTTGAGAGGTGTTTCCAAGGGTAAAAAGATAAAATAAATAAAAACAAATAAAAACGAATAAGTAAATAAAAGCATTAAAAGGACAATAAAAGAGGTTTTCAGAGTAACTGCCTTATCTCCTCAGGGAGGTTGTTCCAATTTATTAGCATTTCTGCAATGTAGCCCGGGGTGAGACCCAGGCGAGCTTTAAAAGTGGTTAGTAAAATCTTAAAATCTATTCTAAAACGCAGAGGAAGCCAGAGGAGTGAAGTGAGGACAGGAGTGATGTGATGTCGTCTGTTAAAACCAGTTAGAAGCCGAGCTGCTGTGTTCTGGACCACAGCATGGATTTCTGATTTGGAGTTGTTGAGTTGCAAGAAACTTTGGGCCATCCAACATTTTATATCCTTGAGACAGTTAAAAGCAGCAGCTGGGCTTCTTTGATCACTAGGTCTCAGCGGCAGGTAGATCTGTGTGTCATCTGCATAAAAATGGAATGGTTGTGACGCTGGATGATGTTACCAAGTACTGTATATGTACTGTATGTGCATAAATGTGGTGCCACTGAAAGTCTGTTTTTTTTGTTCCCCATGCTTTGTAGTTTGTGGAAACCATGCGACTTAACAGGAAACCTTTTCACCTAGTTGGGACTGCCATGGGGGGAAACGTGGCGGGGGTTTACGCGGCCTGCTACCCCAAAGAGATCTGTAGCATGACCCTCATTTGTCCAGATGGTCAGTCACTGTGTGTTTAAGTGTTATTCAAAAGAGCTAAAAGTGTTGAAGTGAACATGTGTGTTGACTGCTACTAGTTTGTCTTTAAAACATATTTGATTGTAAAGATTATGATGAATTACAAGATATGACCTGATATGACCCTGATAAACACATCCTGTCCTCAAGCTCACTTTAATTTTGCTCTGCTAACAAACATGTTTGTCTTGCATCATCAGTTTCTCATTACTAACTACTCATTTTATCTTGCAGGTATAAGACACCCATGTGAGACCAAATTTGACAATCATCTACAGGACCTGGAACACAGCAATTACACATTAAACATCCCACTAATCCCAACTACACCAGAGGAGATGGAGGACATGTTCAGACTTTGTTCTCATGTTCGTTTTAAAATCCCGCAGCAGGTCAGGTCCAAACTTGAAATAAAAGCAGCAGGGATTTCACTTTCATGCACTTAAATCAGCTGACAATCAAAGATAGGGTTATTTAATAATAATCACAGTGACTATCTTGTTTAAACGTGTTTTTTGTCCCTATTCTTTAGATTCTGCAGGGATTGGTAGATGTCCGGCAGCCTCACAACACATTTTACCAAGATGGTTAGTACACTGAAGTACTACAAATTGTTATCATTTTCTTTTTAAGTGTACAGTTCAAACCATGTGACCTGCTGCTCAAGTTATTTTGTTTCCGTTTTTTTTTTTTTTTTTAGTATTTATGGAGATTGTTGGTGAGAATTCAAGATATGCATTACAGGAGCACCTACACCTCATCACTGCACCCTTACAAGTAATATGGGGCAAAAAAGATCAGGTAAAGTTTGATGTGTCACTAATGCAATGACTCCGCAAAGCCTATACAAAAGAGATTACCTGGTGACTTTCCCTGTTAGTTAATCTCGAACGTCCTGATACTGTACACAAACTTTCTCTGACTAAAAAGGGAGCATACAGGCACGTATTCATATCGACATAATAATGGGCTTGTATTTGTCCTTTTTCCCAGGTGGTGGATGTTTCTGGAGCTTCAGTAATCTCAGAGGTGTTGCCTGGATGCAGGGTGGACCTGCTGGAGAACTGTGGTCACTCTGTGGTGATGGAGAGGCCTTGTAGGACAGCCAAACTCATCCTGGAGTTTATCATCTTGCAGCAAGATGCCAATGGAGGCACAAAGAAATCTTCCTGACAAAAGACTTTCACATAATAGCTTTGAACTGTCATGCTTCACTTGTTCCTTGTACGTGCTATACACAGGGATAAAGATTCCAAAGATTCAAACACTGAGACAGTAATTCTTTACGGTGGCCCTGATGTGCAAATCACAACGGCAAATCAGAAAACACAACAATAACCAAATCGTAAGAAGTAGGTACCCTCGAGGGACATGATTCGTCGCTGATTGGACTGGTCTATCCTTTGAGTAGGTAGTAGTAGGCTGTTTTTGAAACCGCCTACTATACTAGCAGTATGTACTGATTTAGCCAAAATTCAGTATGTAGTATGTAGTATGTGAACAAGAGCAAAATCTGCAGTATGCCAAAACTCCCCGGATGTCTACTGATTTGGGAAAATTTCTCTTCTATGCATATGCACAGCTCTCATTACGCTTTTTCTTTTCTCTTCTTTTTTTTGACAGGGGGGAACTCAGTTTTAGGTGAAAGGTGAAGGTGAAAATTTTTAAATTCCATGTAAACCACTTCCTAAATTTTTAAATCACAAGTTGATGCTAAAGAAGCAGTTTCGCTATTAGCTCGGCCGTTGTTTACTTCCGCTTTTCGAAAACAGAAATTGAGTGATGTCTGTCTCAGCATGCTGCAACACAGATCCAGCAGAACTGTCATACTACATACTAAATTCAAATGCAGTATGTAGTAGGCAATACCTATTGACTACTACATTAGTAGATAGTATGTAACGGCCGTAGTGTGTTCTGAATTGCCGTAGTGTTTTTGTGTTTTCTGATTTGCTGTAGAGTTTTCTGATTTGCACTTCAGGGCCACCCTAAATTCTTCTCCCAGCAATTCTTAGTCAATAAGCTAAATCATTTTTGATTTGCCATGTAAACTATATCATATAACTAGAACAATAAAAGTACCATGCATTCATCCTAATGTGAGGTTGTTCATATATGTGTTAAATGTATTTGTGCAGAGGTGCCTGTGCTTGCAGTAGGACCTCCTCCCTCCTGCACCCTGCTGCCTCTCTGTGCCTCTGTGCGCAGTTTTGCTGCAGACTGAAGCTGATCATAGCACAGCTGTCCGACCAGCGGCAAACATAACTGACTGTCTGGCTGCATCGTTAAATGCTAACCGTTCTCCACCAGTTTTGTTCAAAAAAGACCAAAGTAAGGAAGAAAGTGAGCGGGTAAGAATTTTCTACAACGCTAATCTTTTTTCTAAGCAGCCTTTTTCAGATTCCGGTGTTAAATGTTGTAGTAAAGCAGCTAACGTGGACGGCTAGCTAGGTTAGCACGATAGCTAGCAGTTAGCTGGCAGGCTACATGTCCAGAGTGCTAATCTCATCGTATTAAACTCTAAATACTGAATGGATGTGAGCTGATTTAGAAGTTAATAACACAGCTAGTCTTTTCAAATGGACTTTGTGGCTTGCGGCGCTATCTTTCCAATTAGCTTGCTGCATAGTTTTAGCAAACTAGAGAAATGCAGGGAGGTGAAATGGCTACTTTAAATACTATGGAGCTATAAAACAAACAGACTGGCTTCATTCTTATATTTGATACCTGCACGGTTTCTCTATCATTGTGACATTTATATAAAGTAGAATGAATGCTCATACAGTAGTGCCAGGTTTCACTTTCAAGGCAGAGGCGTCACTTCTCTTTAGTCCTAACTAACATGTCTGAAGACACAACAGGATAAGTTTATTCAGACTTATGAGTCAGGAGTTGACAAAACTATAATTTTAGAGCTTCTTCTTTTGTGTTCATATCACATTGTCTGAATCAGTTGATGAAAATGCACCAGTTTACTCAAAAATGTTCAGATTTCCTTCTAATCCTGATCACTCAAAGACGTCAAGACTTTGTAGAATTAACACAGAAATTATAAACCAGTAATCTATGGTTCAAAGTTCAAATTCTTCTTTATTGTCAAAAACTGCAAAGTGCACCAGACATACAGAAGATTTGATATTAGGTTTAGTGCAATTTAAAATCAAAATGAGTGTGTGCATGTTCAGTCCTGAGGATGACAGACCTCAGTGTTGATTGGGGGGGGGGGGGGGGGGGGCACTATGAAGGGGGCAAGTCTGTGAAGGGGGCACTATGGGAAGAGGGGGCAAAACAGGGAGAGAGTTCAGCATCCTGACTGCCTGGTGGATAAAACTGTCCCTCAGTCTGCTGGTTCTGGCCCATAAAAGTGTAATTTGATCAAATTGTTTATAACACTAAATAAACCTACAGTGCACGTTTAATGCAAATATGAGTCCAATGCAGAAGTGCTAAAAACTGCAGTTCATCGAGGATCCGCTTGAGGCTGGCTCCGGAAGTACCGGTAACCACATACACACCAATTCAAAGAAGACAATCCTTACAGCAGAAATAAACATGTTTACAGCCTGGTACAAAAGAACAGTGTATTCTGGATAGCTCATTTCTCGATCGGCACACACTGTAGGGGGGGTGCCTTTTTTCTAACGCGGCAATTTCGAAGATATTGAGATTGCAAGTCTTCCAATGAGAGGCACAGCTGACTTGATTGACAGATGGGAACACTGTAGGTGTCAGCTAGGAGGCTCAAAGCCCGCCTCTTTACGTCACAATCACTCAACAGCAGCAATATGTCTGCCGACAACGATTGGCCTCAAAACAGTGCTTCGGAAACAGATTGGTGACGTCACGGATCCTACGTCCATATTTTATACAGTCCATGGTTTAATGTTATGAATTAGAGGTGTGGTGGGCCAATTTGGAAGGAAATCTCTTAGCACTATCTTTTTTAAATAAAGATATCAATATGTGGTGTCAGCAATACAGTAATCGTATGCATGACACAGGATGACATAGAACCAAATCCGTATTTTGTCACACCCCTGTAGACTTTCAGTGACTGACATGACGTCTCTATGTGTGCTTTGGTACTTTAAGTTTTTTACATCTGCATTGTGGTCACACCTTCTAAGTAAATAAGCAGCAAGGTAGATCTTGATTGCTCATGTAACAGAATATATCACGTGATTTGCCTGAGTCTACATGATATCCCTCATACTGCAGAATGTTTTTACAGCTCATGTAAATGTGACTGTTCTTCACAGGTAAAATTGAAGTAAGCCAAAATCGTATCTGTTGCCTCTCTTTTTTGGTTCTGACCAAGTGGGTATTGTTCTACAAATGGATAATGGAGACTGGGGCCATAGGGTAAGAGACTAAATGAGAGTTATGTTAGATGTTTGTTTCTGATTCTGAATCAACTTTATTTTAAGTTCTACCATGGATTGAATGTAATAAATGCAACTGTTCTAAGGTAGTTAAATACCTAAATACCACTTCTATGGATTTATGTTTTTTTTCAAAGTTGTTACTGTATTGCAAAGCAATCAAATAACACTGTTCCATAAACTTATAATAAGACTTTTTTTAACATCTAATCACCAATAACTGTGAGATGCTTATGCAAACTTATTCTAACTGTAGAAAAACATGTCCTTATCATCTTTCCTGCATCTGTTGCCGTAGATGACTTCTCCTGTTACTTTGAATGTGGGAGGCCACATTTACACCACCAGTTTGTCAACCCTGCAGCGCTACCCAGACTCCATGCTGGGTGCCATGTTCCGGGGAGATTTCCCCACCACACGTGACTCTCAGGGGAACTATTTCATAGACCGGGATGGAACGCTTTTCAGGTACATCCTGAACTTCCTCCGGACGTCTGAGCTTACCCTCCCCATGGACTTCACAGAGACAGACCTCCTGAGGAAAGAAGCAGATTTCTACCAGATTGAACCTCTGATCCAGTGCCTTCATGACCCCAAACCCCTGTACCCTCCTGATATATTCGAGCAGGTTGTAGAGCTCTCCAGCACACGGAAACTATCAAAATACTCTAACCCCGTCGCTGTCATCATCACACAGCTAACTATAACTACAAAGGTTCACGGTCTGCTGGAGGGTATTTCTAACAACTTCACCAAGTGGAACAAACACATGATGGACACCAGAGACTGCCAGGTGTCATTCACCTTCGGACCGTGTGACTATCACCAAGAGGTGTCCCTAAGAGTTCTCCTAATGGACTACATCATGAAACAAGGCTTCACTATCCGCAACACGCGTGTGCATCATATGAGCGAGCGCGCAAACGAGAACACAGTGGAGCATCACTGGACTTTCTGTAGACCAGCTCACAAAGTGGAGGACTAAGTAACAGCAGAGTTTTTGTGGATGTTTGATTTGTCTTCATCTTATACAAATCCTGATTAAAAATGAACAGTTCTATGTTTCAGTGATGAATCATAGATACAACGTTTTTCCCTTATTTTGATCAAAGTGGTAAAAAGGCCCAAGACTTCAAATAAGTTCAGACTGAAGGCATAAAACTAATGAGTATTAAATTATGTATTGATTCACCTGTTTGAGTGCATGGGTGTTATCATAGTGACACACTCTTAAGGCAGTAACAAAGTGATTGAAAACAGGGGGCCATGATTTTAGACTTAAAATCTATTGCCTTAAACCGCATCAATGTAAAGTCAGATCACAGTTTCAGGAAAATACAGTTGCTTCCCGGTCATGTTTGGATCAGAAAGGACCTAAAAGAAGATCTTTTTAGGAGCCCAAGTTGTCAGGAGTGTACTTTTTTTTAAATTTTTTATAATACTAGTAAATTATGATTATCCTTAGCCCAGTTTCTTTCTGGTGAGTTTACAGTAGAACTTCAAATTAGTCTTAGCTCTCTATTATCTCCTAATTATGGTACTGTTTTCTAAGACCCTAGTCGTCGTTGCATGTGTCTCTGTGTCCAGTCTTTATGCAATTGCTGTGTACGCTTTGCAGTATTGTGTCGTAGTTATCATATCAACAGTAATGTGTTTGGTCATCCCCGCCAAAATAAACCCATTTGTGTATTTGTCACTCATTAATTTTGCTTCTCAGCTTTATTGTTCTGTACTACAGCTGCTGCTTATTTTTTCTCATGAAGCTCAATCAAATTACACAAAAGCACAACAGATAGAGCTATTTTGAGACAAACATGTCAGGTTTATGTTAAAAGTGGCATTAATAATACTGTTTTAGGCCCTGAATTTGCCTTGCTGTCACGTAGACTAAGACCCTCTCATTTTCTGTTGAAAATCAAAAAACAAAAATGGCAGCTGATGATGATTTTTACAGTTTACTTGAACACAACCGGTTATTCTGAGTAAATTGTATGCCAGTGACAAAATGTATTTGTAAATTCTTTAACAGCATTCTTCATTGGGTGGAAAGGCTTTTGGGCATTGCTGCACATGTTAAAAGACATTGTTGCACCCTTCAATGTATACTTTTTCTTGCCATTGCAACCCCGTGGCATTGTTTGGTTTCCATTTCCTGACCTACTTTGGAGATTATTCAATGAATCCCAATAGTAGAGGCTTTAGAAAGCTAGAGACAAGTTCCAACAGTCAAAAGTTCATTAACAATAACACACATATCCAGGAACAGGTCTTCCTGGAATGTAGACCAAAAATAGGAATAATAATAAAAAGCTGAATGAATTATTATCATATTTATACTTTATTTCAGATCTATAGATCAATATCATCGTTATGTAAATGTATGTATGTATGTGTGTGTCCAAAGTTACTGATGTCCACATCTGAAATATGGGCTATTTTATATCTTTCCTATATAGGGAGCGCTTGAATGTAAGCGTACATCAATACGTTATTTTTTTTTTTTTTTTTTTTTTTTTTTTTCCTACTACGATATTTTCAGTAACCACAGTGATACACTGGTTCTGTTTTTGGAATTGTACTGTGAAAGTCTAAAATCAAACTTTTATTTCAAGTCTCATACACCAGGGGTGTCAATCACGCGACCCGCAGGCCAAAACCGGCCTGCCAGAGGTTCCAACCTGGCCTGCGGAACAACTTTGCAAAGTGAAAAAGTTATAGAGAAGACATTAACTACAATTTTTCAATAAAAGTAACTACTATTTCAAATTTGTCCTCTGGGGGTTGCATAAAATCATAGTCCTGACGGAGCGCACCTGAACGGCGCTTTTTTTCCGGGACATTTTTTCTCAAAGTGAGAAAAAAGATGACTTTCTGTTTGCATAATCCGGATACCATATCCAAAATAATCAACTTTACCTTCTTCATTATTATAATCTCTGTTCTTTTGCTCTAAACATTACACACTGTGTCAGGTGAATGGATAACCTGTGTGTTTGGTGTGTTTGCAGCAGGTTTCAGGGCTTGAAGAATAAAATATTCAGCCCCACTATGAGACTCATCATGGCAAAAATATACAACAGCTGTTTTTGCAGAAAGATAGTTCATTAAATGTGAACATTTTCAGAATGTACTTGCACTTTTTTGCACTAAAGAAAAGGGAAACATTGAGTTGTTGTTATCTATAGGTTATTGTTATGATTGTACTGGTCCGGCCCACTTGAGATCAAATTGGCTGTATGTGGCCCCTGGACTTAAATGAGTTTGACACCCCTGTCATACACCAACATAGGCACATGAACGTGGACAAAGATGTGTTGTATTTTCATATTAGACAGAGAACTGCATTAACTCACTCGGATGTTACGTCTCTTCCTGGGTACGTTCGTTTAGCAGTCCAACGTAGAACTGTCACCGCCCATCGTTCACTTTGCGCCCACCTCTTCCTTTGCCCCGCGCCGCGCCACAAAACAAGCGCTCCCTCACACTCGCTCTTGTTACGTGTGTGAAGGACCTTAGCAAAGGACGTGTTCGGTTGGTCCACGCTTGCGCTAGTTTTGTGGTGTCCCCACTGATAGTCTACAAGTGACACTCGTTTTAATGTTTTAGCCAGGATGTTAAAAAGAAGTAAAAATCTAAGCTTTTTCTTGAGCCTTGTTCCGGGTAAAAAACGTCTTGGACCATACAGGTTCCTACCGGTCTTCTTTTGCATCGGAGGCGTCATGGAGTGGATCATGATCAACGTGAGGATAGGAAGAGAGACTTTTTGTAAGTGAATCAGAATCAGCTTTATTCGCCAAGTATGCTTGAACACACAAGGAATTTGACTTTGGTAAACTGTGCTCTCTTTGTACAAGGCATAAGAATAGGAATAAGAATAAGAACTACAATAAAAAATAAAAATGAAAATATAATAACAATAACCTTAGCTATAAATACATGATTCTGATTCTGATTCTGATTCTGATAGATAGATAGATAGATAGATGGACTTTATTTCAGACTCCTAGGTCCATATCAGCACAAGAGTAATATAAAAGACTAAAAATAAGTAAAATACATGTCCAGAAAGAAATAAAGAGATCACATGACCACAGTTTACACATTCATTTTGATCAGAGCATAAAAAGGCTTTTGTTCCAATGTTTCCAAAAGCAAGAAAAATACCTTGTGTCACTTAATGTAGGCTGACTGAAGTGAAGCAGTCTTCTCATTGCATTTTTTAGATTAGAACATACCACAGACTTTGACATCCAAGGGTCTTTTTTCCTCCGGTATGTGCTTTTGTGATTATTTTTTGACACATCTCCCTTATTAGAGATAAAATGTCATATCTTGATATGAAATCTGCGAGTTAAATAAAGAGATAAAAAACTTTTAATTGACAGCACGATAGAGGACACAGTACATTAAGCTAACACCACAAAATAAACACCATCATTTTTTTTCACTAAGAACTTTCTAATGAAATATTTTGGTGATTTTAATATCTCAGATTGCCTTTGGAATATTGTATTAAACACCTGAAATGTACAAACAGTTACATCTGTGTTCCTAAAGCATTCTTACAATTAGTAAAAGAAAAATAACAAATTGTATATAAATATTATTATATGACAACACAATTTATAATATCAGGAGGATTATCACCACTGGTAGAGGAACTGTTAAAACAATATAAAAAGGTAAAATTACCCTGCCTTCAATGATGTACTGTACAGTACTTATGATACTAAAATAGTATTAAAATGATAAATAACTCCCATGGTAAAATGACCCCTTGTATTGCTTCGTCTTCATTATACATTGGTATTTATAATTTTTTTGGTTGAATCAAACAAAAGTCTTGTTTTTCAAATACTAAGAACCTCCTACAGGCTAATTTTGTTTGCAGTACACAATCACAAGAACATTTTTAACAATATTTCAAATAGATAAAGTAGTAAGAATATCTGGCCTTTTCTTTATATGTAAATAAATAAATAAATAAATAAATATATATATATATATATATATATATATATATATATATATATATATATATATATATGTATATACACAAATATATAGTAGCATAGCTGCAGTTGTCTGCTGATTCACATTTTATTTGGTTGCTGATTTATTGTACTTGGCAGCCTCCAATTTATATAGAGGCACAGACATTGACTAGGCTTCAAAGAAAGTAGTGAAATGGCTGTCAGATCAATTTAGATAAATACTTTCCATCAACATTTAGTTAATTAGAATTACTTGGTAGCAAATGAAGAAAGTCACAAGTAAAGACTAAGAACATAAAATATAGCACTTCAGAACAGTGCAGCTTAAGTTACACATCACATTCTTGATGTTGCATTGATGTGTGTGAAAGTACACCTGAAGAGATTAGCCACGCTTCTGGAGGAAATTAGCAAAAGAGCCAGCATGTGTTTTTGCTCTCACTGAACTCAAATCTCTTTATTCCAGATGTGCTCTAATGTGCCATTTCTGGAGAGCTGAGAGGACTGAAAAACTGGTGTTAAATAGAAAAAAAAATCCTGCATATTTTTCCTGGTAATCTGAGGCTATTTAAGGATATGGAAAATGTTTTCCTCCACAGAGGACTTACTTCAATTTCTAGTTTTATTCCAAGCCACAGACTCTCTTTACTTCATCCAGATTTACAAAAACAAATCTGCAGGATAACTTACAGGCCTTTTTTACTTAAGAAAATTTGACATGCCACTTTAAGAAAAAGCACTATGGATTTTTTTTTGTTTTTTGCACAGTTGCACATTTTTGGTGTAGACCCTGAAATTTGCATATCTAACTGGAATGCATTAAATGTTATTTACACCTGCTAACCTTGCTGTCTAACTGTCCGGGCTTATTGGGACAACTGGATGGAAGCGAGCCATCGTTAATGTTATTAGTAACACCTGTGCTGTCCACCATATGTTGCTATCTTGACTCACTGCACCTTTAACTGAATCAGTTCTGCCTGTGTCTCACATGTCTCAGGTCAGTCTCTTTTTTCGTTGTCTTCTCAGATGATGTCTACAGAAGAAAACAGTCAGAACGGGAGTACCAGCAGAAGATTACAGACGGATTTAGAGTGCTGAAGGAGCCTGCAGCAAAGTGAACACTGGTCTGGTTTAATGTGGACTCCAAGTGTCTACTCACAAGACACTTTCTTGGACTCTTGATTCCTTACTTGTTTAGACAAGCTGAAGTGGACACCGTGGCAACAACAACAGATATGAATGTTTTCAATGAGTGAAGAGTGAAACTCTGATGATATCACTTTAGACATGCAGGCTTTATTAGTACTATTACCTTTGGTTTAAGAAACAATAGCAGGGATGATACCTCTGGTGTGCAATCACATGAAATAATTTCAACAATCATTGAATACTGATATGACAAGTCTATGTTTTCATTTTATATATTGTACATTGCGTAGCACCTGCCATGACAAAACAGCAACACTGGAAAATATTGGAACAAAACAAATACAAAAATGGTCTGTAATTATATGACTTCTGTCTAATGTAAAACAATGAGGTCATAAACTGTAAGGCAGATTTGAGTATATAAAATGTAACTTAACAGTATTTAACAACAAATGACGTTTCGACTCTTTATATATCTGCATCCTTCATTTAAGACCCCCTGACAAAGGCATGCTCTTTTCAGTTGATGGGGAGAGACTGCAGACAGATGAAGCTCTCAGGTGACTCGATAACTTGATGGGGTTCCCATCTAGTCTCACCTCATACATGTTGGTCCTGATGTAGTGACTGGAGTTTCCTTGGCAGAACGTCTCATCTGTTATTGTTGCGATCTTGTTGTTCTGCAGAACAGGCACAGGAGCACAATACAAGGAAACAAAATTGGATCTACTTCTGCCTTTGTAGATAATAGAACAATCTAATTGTTTCCAGTAAACATCTCAGATC
Organism: Notolabrus celidotus; assembly: GCF_009762535.1. Classification (NCBI taxonomy): domain Eukaryota; kingdom Metazoa; phylum Chordata; class Actinopteri; order Labriformes; family Labridae; genus Notolabrus; species Notolabrus celidotus. The sequence continues at coordinate 23,970,420 of NC_048282.1, read as the reverse complement.
AGTCATTTGATTGCAGTGAATTACAAATGAACTTACCTGGAAATGCACAACATGAAGAGACTCTGGAAGTTGAGGCACTGCCGTCAGTTCATTGTTCCCAAGGTAAAGATACGCCAGTTTTGAGAGTTTCTGCAACAACAAAACACTTTTCTGGAGCAGTCTGCCTTGACACTCGTGAAAAAACAACAAAAATCAAACAAGTGCTATATCTTAGAATGAGATTAGTAGATTTACATGCTTGCTTACTTTAAAAGCAGTTGCCTTTACCCCCTGGGTTCTTAGTTTGTTGAAATTAGCGTTGAATGATACAAGCTTGTTGGGCAGCATTGGAAGCTTGGCCAGTTTGTTTTCTGCAAGAGAGAGTTCTTCCAGATTGGAGAGTCTTGAAAAAGCTCCATCTTCAATTTCAGTGATGAGATTTCCAGTCAGGTCAATTCTTCTTAATGTGACTGAAGGAAAAAAAAAGAGGGACAGAGTTGAAAGATGATACTTGTGGAATTATTGTCTATTATAGTACTGACTTTTATTTACCCATGTCTGCAAAGTCGCCGTTGCTGATTTTTGTGATTTTGTTAAAGCGTGCATACAGATATGCTGTTTCTTTTGGCAGTGCTGGGACGGTTGACATTTCAGGGGACACCTCCTCACAGTAAACAGATCCGCTCAGGCAAACACAAAGCAGACACGTTGGAAGCTCTGCAGAGATCAAGACGCTATTTCATCACTTTTGATTTGACAGAAAAATGCATTTTGTCTGGTTTATAATTCCACAATTTAATCTCAAACGTTTGACCATAAAGCTTCATGCACCACAGTTAAGACGCGGACACTTGATCGGCCCCATTATTACATAATATTGGCTTTAGCTACATTCACAAATATGTGGAAGAATGCCTTACTAAGTGTTGCATAATCGACACTGAAACACTTGCTGAAAACTTTCTTTTTAACAAAACTCACCAATCGCTTTTTGAGGTACTTCTTGGTCACTCTCATAGTCTGGTATGTTCACAAAGTCATTCTGTAAAAACAAAACCGTCGTAGTATAATTACTATCCCTCCAGAGTTAAGACTAATACGCATTTCTTTGACTCACTTATTAAAAACACTTTAAAACCTTAAAATGTATTCTTACCGCAGGTTTCCTTGCTTCGAAGTGTTCATCTTTTGCAGCAGAAGACAACATCCATGGGAGCATAACAGATGTGAAAATTAGAGTCCTTAAGTGCATCATTGTGTCTTGGTTGCTGGTGAGAGAAGAGAGTGCTGCCTGCTGGGCTGTGATCTGAGGTACATGTGAGCAGGAGAACTTTTTCCATCCAGTTTTTATAAAGCTGCCAGTGTGCTGCTGAGTAAGACAAGGGAACACATTTTAACTCAGTACTTGCTGTGTTTTTGTTCCACTCAGTGAAAAGGATTATCGTAAAGACTATTTACTGTTCCTAATAAGCTCAAAGTGACTTCTAAATTATTGGTTACAGACAAATGGTCAAGCAAATGTAACAGACTTTGATCCTAAAGGTTATTTGAGTGACTGGGGAATGTTGTTATTGGAAAAAGTGGTAAGGGTGTGTGTGATTAATGTGGAAAAACTGATGATTTACAAAATGCATTCATACAAAATGGAGAGAAAAACTATCCAAATATGCCTGCCTAATACTTAATTCAAATCAAAATCTTGAAGTAGAAGTTGAAACACTAATTTCATTGTACAGAGCATTGCTCCTTGATTTGAAGTGCCTCACTATGAAAGATCATCTACTTTTGAAGGGTACTAAATCATTAATTTGTTTCTTAATCTGTTTGAAATCAAAGCATTCAAGAAACCTAGGCTGTTTTCGAGACAGCCTGCCATATACTACCTAAGAATGTAGTAGGCAGTAGGTACTGCCTACCAGTGGTGGACAAATTACATAGCTTCATTACTTAAGTCAAAGTATAGCTCAACACACTTTCTCAGGTGTGACAGTGAGTTTTTGTATGTTTGGGCAGAGTGGGAAACAGGGAGAACATTTCAAACGATACGTAGACTATCATTCTTCATTTCAAAATCCTCTAACATGGGCTGAAGATATGGACATGGGTGCTCATGTGGAGAATTATAGAGTGAAATTTGCTCTGTGTTTACTCCATGTTCAACCGTGACGCACGATATACAGGTACGGCTAACACAATGACTTCAGATTTGGAGTAATTAGGTGCATTTCGACTAAGAGTTTCGGGGTCTTTTAGCCCCCAGAACTACTTTCCCCGGAACATAAAGGTTCCTGTGCTCCCCATTGTTGTCTGTTGTCTATTATATAATTTTTTTTCTCCATACATCACTGGCCTGATCTGCACAATCTACTCGGGACTTCAGCCTGTGGTCAAAACACAGACAACAATGGGGGCACAGGAACCTTTTAGTTCTGGGGAAAGTAGTTCAGAGGGCTAAAAGACCCCGGAACTCTTGGTCGAAATGCACCTAATGACTCCAAATCTGAAGTCATTGTGTTTGCCTAAAATAGTATGCATTCTCAGGAACTCCCTCTGTGTTTCAACAACTGTGTTAACTCCACAAACACCGTTATGTTCAACCGAAAGTCCCCGGACCTTTGAAAAGTACTACCCCCCAAGCAGGGGCTTTTCAAGGGGGAGATTATCTACCCCTGAACTAAATTTAGACCCTGGTTCCTCCGGTCGAAACGCACGTAGTTCAGGGGTAAAGTCCCTAATTCCGGGGTGTAAAAAACGCCTACTCAGTTTAAAAAGTTGTCTGCCAACCAAGATTTAAGTTCTGACAGACAGTTGTGAAGATGTGTGATTATGAAAGTAGACGTGTTGTCTTTTAAAATTCGTGATAAACTGATACAAGATTTTTTTTAATCCCTCCATATATGAACTGTATCTGTTAATGATGTTATTTAGCGCATTGAGCAGTGGCTGCATTACGTAAGGCAGATGTGAGATGAAAAAAGGGGAAACAAGCGCCAGAGTAACGGAAGTGGTACTGCCCTGAACGATACGCTGAGCGAGACGGAGGACGGAGGCTCGATCTACCAGAGAGAGAGAGTGAAAAACAGGATACAAAGCCGCTACTTCTGTAAGTAAAAACGAACACACGATAGTGAAAAGAACACCATAATGCGATCATTTAACTCGTGGTTCAGTGTTTGAATGGCTGTTTCATCGTGTCCGGTTGAATCCTGCTGAGAAGCCTTCATGCTAACCTTACGAGGCTAGCTTGGGTTTGTGAAAGGCTGGCCCGTTAGCGTTAGCATCCAGCTAACGGACGCTCGGATTCCATGACACTTTGTTCTGACAGGCTGGGCGGGCCGTGCTACAGCTGCTAAAAATGAATTAAACACGACAGCACGCAACATTTGTACCATATATCATATTGTGGAGATTATTAAACAATGTATTGTTGATGGGCAACACCCTGATCGTGTATTTTTTAACGAAAGTCGGCGGTTGCTGTTGCTGGCCTAAGCTAGCTGACGAACGTTAAGTAGCTGTCCAGGAGACGTCGACCGCTCCTCTCTCCTCTACGACAGATTAGTTGAAGCATTTTTGTTCTTTCCAATTGCAGCTGCTGGCCATCGTTTGTCGGACTCAAACAATAATCGATCAGCACGGACATCGGACTGCATCCACCAAGCTAACGTTGATATCGGTTAGCTGAATGTAAGTTCCCGCTAGCAGTGTTAGCAATATAACGGGAGGGCATTACAGCCTGACCCGGGAAGGCTGGGACAGAATGTGTCTGATTTATCAACGTCGACTAAGCGATTTGAACACGTACACTGTTCATTATACATTATGACAACTGTTAATGCTGTGGATCTAATAATAATCTGACTAATCGTTTCAAGAATTGTAAAGACAAGACACCATTGGATCGACTTGCTAGCTGCTAATCTTAGCTAGCGATGTGTATGGTTGACCCACTTGCCAAGGGGCCCAGTTGGCAAGGCTTATCCTCTCTTTCCTTCCCTGAACGACTTCATTTCACAAACTGACATTAAATCACTCCAAATCAAACTATTTGCTCCAACGAGGAAATGAGAAAAACAAAATGGGGGTTCATTTGAAACATTGATCCATGTGTTTTTGCTGAACCATACATGACTTGATGTGCTTTATTGTCCCACGTAGGGAAATTTGTCTTTGACATCAGTGCTGCACATGTTACCTGCTTATTCCAAAATCACCACAAAGTCACAAGAACACATAAATAAATCAGGAAAAATAGTCATATTCATACAACACACTGCATAATCTGAAAGAAAATAGCACCATACTACTGTCCCAACCCTAATAGGCTATTTACTAATTAAAATACTAATAGAGATCAGCTGAACAGATTTTTTAAGACGATTCAATTTCCGCTTGGGGGCTCTGTACCTTCTTCCAGGCGGTAAAAGTTCATACTCAGAGTAAAGGATGTGCAACCAATCTACGATTATTCTCTGAGCCTGCCAAGAACACACTGCTCATAAATGGCCTGTAGGGAAGGGTTGCCAGTGTTCCCTATGACCTAATAATGATACTAATGTTGTGTTGTCTTTTCTCCTCCAGTCTAGAAAATGGATAAGAACGCCTGGTACAGAAGGCCAAGCTCGCTGAGCAGGCTGAGCGTTATGATGACATGGCTACGGCTATGAAGGCAGTGACAGAGCAAGGTTCGGAGCTGTCAAATGAGGAGCGCAACCTTCTCTCCGTTGCCTACAAGAATGTGGTGGGAGCACGCCGCTCATCCTGGCGCGTCATCTCCAGCATCGAGCAGAAGACTGAGGGCAATGACAAAAAACAGCAGATGGCACGTGAATACCGGGAGAAGATTGAGTCTGAACTGCAGGATATCTGCAAGGATGTGCTTGTAAGGGTTTTTAATTTCTTTTGATGATTTAAAAAAGAAATCCCGATTCACACACTTATAAAGTTATCTGATAATCTTAATTTCTGCTATAAAAACCTCTTTCTTCTTTTTTTTTCAGGGGCTGCTGGACAAGTATCTCATTACCAATGCATCTGCTGCTGAAAGCAAGGTGTTCTATCTGAAAATGAAAGGAGACTATTATAGATACCTGTCTGAGGTTGCATCTGGAGATGAAAAGAAGGGTGAGTGAGGGCATCATTTAAAAAATCTGCATACAGGCTGCTTTCAATCTGCATATATATTCAGCAAAAAACAACTTTATTGTGTTGTTTGGTTAAATTTACAGTGCCCAGCAACAGCAGGCAGTTGTCTTAGACAGAAAAAATATGCCAGGCAAACACACTTTGTTCTTTGTCTGAGGTACAATATGTAGTAGGAAAATCACTTCTGCCAATTGGATCACACAATGACAATTTAATATCATTTTTGTTTCCTTTGTCCCACCATCCCCAACTTATTGTGATGTAATGAAGTGATCAATAAGATGTGTTTATTTATTTCTTCTCCCAACAGACACAGTGGATCACTCCCAGGAAGCGTACCAGCAGCTTTTGACATTAGCAAGGGGGAGATGCAGCCCACACACCCCATCCGGCTGGGCCTGGCCCTCAACTTCTCCGTCTTCTACTATGAAATCCTCAACAACCCGGACAAGGCGTGCAGCCTGGCAAAGACGGTAGGAACTGATGCCCAAATGTAAAGTAGTTGAAACCTTGAATAAGTGAATCACCTTTTACAAAGATCTAGAGAAACGGTAAAGGTCATGATAAGCCCCAAAAATGTGATACATTTTAGAACTTGGGTTTAAAAAAAAAAAACATGTACAATTTCTCGTCTTTTAGGCATTTGATGAAGCCATCGCTGAGCTCGACACCTTGAACGAGGATTCGTACAAAGACAGCACGCTGATCATGCAGCTACTAAGGGACAACCTGACTGTGAGTTATGAGCGTGATATTTCTTGCCCCTCTTATTCTCCTCGATGCATCAATTCACATAAATTCCTACCTTTTTTTTATTCTCTCTCTCTCTTTTTCCAGCTGTGGACATCAGAAAACCAGGCAGATGAGGGAGAGACTGGAGACGGGAAAACTAAAGGAATTGCACTGTTAATCCACCTACACTCTTATCTTAAACACAGACAGCTTATATACATCCCCCTCCACTCCATCAGCTCCTCCCACTTCTGTAGACAAGCAGCCTGAATTGCTCCTGACCAACTAGTTTACCCCTCTCAGTTCACTGTGAGGTGACAGGGTGATTTTCAGTTAGCAGATTCAGTCACTTTGTGCAAACATGTTGTATTGATTAGTGAGTCCATGTGCTGTTGTTCTTTTGTCAGCTTTGTGTGCGTGAGTATGTCTGTCTGTAGTGAGTGAACAAGTGTGGTCGAATGTGAAAGATAGTGTGAATGGTATTGGGGGGGAGGGGGGTGTTGTGAATTCTAATCGTCCTTCCAAATCCCTTTGTCCCAGCTAGTTTGTTGTGCATTTTCATCCCTTTTTTTTTTTTTTTTTTGTTACTTTCTTATTTGTGGTTCCTCATGATATTTACAGGTTTTATTGTATGGTAATTAAACTGGCAGTTGATTTCCACCAAACACTGTGATGGTAGGCGTTCCATTTGCTTCTCAACCCCCCCAAAAACAGTTTTTTTCCCCCCGTGTGTTTGAATTTCCAGACACACATTCGATCCTGTATTTGACAAACTGCAATTCTGCTGTGTGTTCATACAGAAAGGAGGCAGGCTGTATTGTGACACTGACATCTTGGTGTAATGCTCCTCGATCATGTTCACAAATTTCACATTTTCAAACTTTTAAGGGACCCCTTAAATTGTCATGTTAGATTTGTCCAGACATTCCACATTATTAGGCTCTTGAAAGGCAGTGCTCTTTGGTTTTTTCTTTTTTCTTTTGAACTAAGTATGGATTGTCATTGTAGTTTTACTCACTGTTCAGGTGCTGCTTGATCTCAGTACAATGGAAAATGTATGTGCATAAATGTGGTTCCATGTATTTGGAAGACTGACTATCATCTGTATGTAAAACCTAAAGTAACCTTTTATTGATGTTAATTGAAAATGTCTTACCACACTGTATCAACCCTGCTTGCAAAATCTTCCTCTTAAAGCGGTTGTTTTCTCCAAAAAGAAAAAGAAAAATCTGCGCCTGGCTTTCTCTTGCAGCCTCTGTTTTCATTAAGGGCTGGATCTGCTTGTTCTTGTTTGAAAATTTAGAAGAAACTGAGTTAGACCAGACAAAATTAAATTTGCTAAATCCCAGTTTTTATTGGTTGCATCTTTGCTGTTAAACATAAGATGGTGTGAATGATAGCCACAAGAATCAGGTCTATTTTGAAGGTGCAATTTGGAGATTTTAAAAAGAAGCTCAGTGTCACAATACCATGTATCACCACTACATTCCACATATTGTAGTTGAAGACACCATTCCACATTATAGCTGACAGTCTGTTTACTCTGAAAATGCTCAGATGAATTGAGAAAATCTTCTGTTGGGGAAAAAAAAAAAAAATCATGTCAGTTTATTATTATGCTTGATGAAAATGCAGTTAGTGAATGTGGAACGAAGCCTGTCTGTATATCGGGTATCTACTTGCTTTGTTTTTACTGACAAGTCTTATGGCTAAAATTTGCTTCTGTAACAGTCTATTACCCAGTGCACACACGTGGTTGTGAAAATTCTAGAATAGCTCTAAAAAAGCAATGACTGAAAATGGAGATAAAAACAATGGTTGGTGTAATTCTAGCTTTGTGTTTATGTATCTTAAAACCATTCTAGTTTCACTATACATGTAAGAAATAGGAAAGTGTCAAAGACCATTCAGTGAAATAAAGTTTCGTTTAAGATAACAGGCAAAATACGTCTTCATTTTGTTCAAAGGGCTTTTTATTAAACATGGAAAATAATTAAAAACATAAAATCGACAGGTTGAGAGCTGTATTAACCACTAGAGGGCGATACAGGGACAAATTGACCCCCTCGATTCGTGAGAACTAGTTTAATCGCGGAGTTTTAAATGAGTTAAGCTGTCCTTTTAACTTGTTATGGAAACGTTGCGCGGAAGACACATGCAGGTGTTCCACGGTCTTAATTAAACCAAAACAGCTCCCGCCCATGGAAATTGAAGCCGCTCACGACCTGCTTCACCGACAATCGCACATTTAAAGTTTCAACAAATTGACTAATTGAGCTAAAAGCTGTAAGTAACCTCTGTAAGTTTTTATCTGTCTGTTTAGAGGGGATTCGCTGCCTTCACGCGCAGCAAATACTAGCTAACTAATGAAGTTCACGTAGCCAACTCTAGCTAGCTCTTCTAAGCTAGGGTTTCAATGTTTTTAAGCTAATTAAAAACTCGATTTAACTTGGTTTAAGCTAATTTAAATACAAGATGATATAACTTTTGTAATTTTTAAATGTATGCACACGTATACTTTTTTTTAGAGAAGTATTCAATTAATTATATTTCCACATGTTTGATTTTAAAACCAAGACAACCTACTGTAATCGCTGTGTCATGATTTAAATAATGTCTTAAGTACATCATAAATGTCTCAAACACTTACATGTAGCCTTTTTGGTATTTACCCCTCACAGTTAAATCATATTTATGCATTGTTAGGTTTCAGATAGGAGTGCATCATTGATATCACTGGTGGTTTCTGGGGTGAGAGTAGAAATGCTGCTGTACAAGGTTTTGGCATTGACTCTCAGCTTAAGCAGTGTATTAGAAACACACATGCATTGGTGGACAAAGTAAACAGCTTTCATTACTTAAGTCAAAGTATAGATACTCCTTGTCAAATATTACTCCAATGCAAGTGAAAGTTAACTCTTTCAGATTATTACTTGAGTTAAAGTACTGGAGTAACTTGCTTTTAAAATACTTAAGTACTTCTTAACAAATCTCAAAACATTGTACTTCACAATTCATAATGGTAGCCAAGAATACATAGGAGTACATTCGACATGTTTATTTAGAAACATTACTTGAAATCTCTGAAACCTATACCATGGAATAAAACCAGGAACTAAGTTACTCCAAGCACACACAACTTGGTTTGAAATGTTCATCTGGAATGAAACAAACGTTACATAGCTCAACACACTTTCTCAGGTTGGACTGTGAATTTTTGTTTTGTTTGGGCAGAGTGGGAAACAGGAAGAACATTTCAAACCATACGTATCATTCTTCATTTTAAAAACCTCTAACACGGGCTGAAGATATGACCATGGGTGCTCAGGTGGAGAATTATAGCCATCATTCCACCTCTACATGAACTGCCTGATCTGAGTGAAATTTGCTCTGTGTTTGCTCCACGTTCAACTGTGGAGACGCACACGATATACAGTACGACTAAACCACTGAGACAAACAGAATGACACCAAACGCAGTTTACTGTCTTAGGGATCGAATTTCAGGAAAGAGAAGGAAATTCATGAGCTGACAGTAATAGTAACCTAGAGCACTGATAGAGAGATAGTGGAGTAAAAAGTACAATAATTGTCTTGCTGAATGTAGTGGAGTAAAAGTAATACGTTCCCCAAAAAAATATACTCAGTAAAGTACAGATACTCAAAAAACCGTACTTAAGTACAGTACTCGCGGTACATTTACTCTGTTACGGTCCACCACTGGACAGGTAAGGATGTAGTCAATGCACTGTGAGATTTTTCATCTTTCTATCTCAACAATACTTGGATCAAACACAGCTTTACTGATAACTCAATAACCTTCTTTTCTTCAACTATCCATTACCCAAGATGAACAGCAGCGGACCAACCTATCCCCTTGCCTCTTTGTATGTCGGGGATCTCACCCTGATGTTACAGAGGCCATGCTGTACCAGAAATTCTCACCTGCTGGACCTATCATGTCAATTCGTGTGTGCCGTGACATCATCACCCGCAGATCCCTGGGATATTCCTACATTAACTTCCAACAACCACAGATGGTAGAGTACCCATTTAGCCCAAAACCACCTCATTTAATACTTAGAAAATACCTTTTACGTTGAGAAGCAGCTCCTATGAGCCTAACAGGATTCATCACACTAACTAAGAATGTTATGTAAAAGATGCAACTCACTCAATCTGGAATTAATATGTACAGAGACCAGCTAATGATGTTCACGGGTAAAGGATTAAATGGATGAACTGATGTCAAACTGTAAAAACTGGGGGAGCAAATAATTTGGCTCATGGAATATAACCGGGCTTGTTCATCACACTTGGTATAATGATGACGAACGGGAGGTTAAAAAGTAGGGATGCACGATATAGGATTTTTTGCCGATATCTGATATGCCGATAATTTACACTCATTTAGCCGATTACCGATATTTATTCCCGCACACCAAATTGCAGAGATCATCAATTCTCTTCTGTATTAGAATTAGCATACAGTATTATGGTGATACTCATCACATTTGTTATGTAATATTCATTTCTTGTGCAAAATAAGAAAAATACTTAATACTTAAAACTGTATATTCATTTATGACAATTGCTTTCAAACAAAATTCATACAAAAAGATGCATCCTAATTAAAGCTTTGATGATGCTTTCCTGAGACAGTCATAACAACACCCACAACCAGGGCAAATTTGGCCAATTTCACATTTGACATAGTAAGTAACCTAACCTCTGTCCACAGGGAACATGTGAAAAGTGCAACTGTGCAGCATTAAACCCAAATTAAATAAATGGTTTACTCTTTGACAGTAAATGTGCCTAAATTAGTCAGCTACATGTACCTACAGACTGCTGCTTAAATTCAAATTTAAACTTAAAACATGAGCCCAACATGTGTGCTGCAGCCCATTAGTTTATCAGTTAATTATATCGGCAAATATATCCGATAGTTCATTTTAAAAACCAATATCGGCCGATACCGATAATGTGTCAATAATACATGCATCACTATTTAAAAGATTTGTATGATGAAAACTAATAATTTTTATCTTAATTCAAATCCTTCCAAGAAGTGTGACATGGCCTTACGTGTCAGATCATTGTTGTGATTAAGAGGACTTCACAGTGTGACTTTTTTTTACTCATTTTTCAAGCTGAGTGCGCCCTCGATACAATGAACTACGACGTTATCAAAGGCCGGCCTATCCGGATAATGTGGTCCCAGCGCGACCCGGGGCTCAGGAAGTCTGGTGTGGGAAACATCTTTATCAAGAACATGGATGAGTCCATTGACAACAAGGCGCTGTATGACACCTTCTCAGCATTTGGCAATATCTTGTCCTGCAAGGTAAGTGAAGTGGCTGGGTCATGGGTGCTAAAGCTGCACAGTCTCAAGCTGACCAGGAATGACCTGTGTTTGGTTTTAATCAGTGTTACATGAGTAAGTTGGATTTTAAACTTTTTAATATATCCTGATGTGGCGACACCACATGTTAACCTGTTATAAAATGTAGTCAGGGACATTTTAATGTAGAAATCATTAGCATGATCATCATATAACTATGACATGCTATGAGTGGATATGTATTATGGTCAAATACAATAATGCTCAGGTCGGCTGAGTCAGTGAGCTCTTTTAAATCTCTTCTTAAAACATACTTTTATCGGAAAGCCTTTCTGCATTTTATCTGAACTTTATTATTTTTTATTTTAACTGTCTTAAGAAATATATATTTTAAAATAATTTTATTTGCTTTGAGTTCTTTTAGGGGAATTTTCTGTCTTTTAAAATATGTTATATTTCTTTGTCTGGACTTGTGTGGTTTTATTAACTGCCTGTTTTATTTTGCTGCCCATGTAAAGCACTTTGTAACTCGGTTTTGAAAAGTGCTCTACAAATAAAATTATTATTATTATTATTATTTTTATTATTATGCATATCTACAAATTGAGTGGAAGCTGCTATCCTTTTTAGTTTGTTTTTTTCTTTGTAGGTGGTTTGTGATGAAAAAGGATCCAAAGGCTACGGCTTTGTCCACTTTGAGACTCACGAGGCTGCGAAACGAGCCATCGACACCATGAACGGGATGCTGCTGAATGACAGGAAAGTGTGAGTGAAGTATATATTTCACAAAGATAATCTGATGGAGTAAGTTGAGGCAAAGAGTAGGGCAGAATATGTGTTAACCATATTAACTATCAACACTGATATCGATGATTCTTTCAGAAGCCACAAAGTTTCTACAGATGACTATTTCTCGTGTTGTTTCTTTCGCTCAGTCGTAAGATTTTTCATTCGAACCTGGCACTGTCAACCCAAAGGCCCTTTCCCTGGGGAAAAGGTGTCATTTGACCCTGATTAGGTCAGTGAGAAGGTAGCATCTGTGTCTAGGGTTGTTGTCTTTTTTTGTGTATCGTAATTGCAGGAATACAGGGAAAGCAAATCAACAGAAACCTGACATGCTCATACAGTTCAGGTTTTTAACTTTAAAACAAAATTGAGGCAGAATTAAGGGTCAGATCTATTCAGTTTGACTTCCTGTTTCAAACATTTTTGTATGTCTGTAATGTCTTCATTCTTGTTGTTGGGCTGGGAGATAATGACTGAAATAGAAACCTCAGATTTGATGGATAAAACTTAAAGGGATAGTTCAGTGTTTTTGGAATAAGGGTTATTTGAGAAACAAAGGGGTTTCTCGGGGTATATGCTGGAATCCTGAGGTTAATTTCAATACCTTTTTTAAGACTTTTTAAAAAACCTTTCAAAAAAAATTTAAGACCTAATCGCAAGTTTAAGCTGTCGTTAGCAACACATAATTGCCCAACCCTTTATTTGACTGGTTTGTGTTCAAGGCCTTTTTTTTTCTGAAAGGTTTCTGTTATTAAATGGGGTTTTACATCCGGTTTTACTTTGAGAGAAACTCCATAGGATCTCGTGACGCTACGCTGTTGGGCGGACCTCATTACCGTGGCAACACAGAAATTACCGTGGCAACACAGAAATACCTTACTGCGCGGACACTGGCTGCAGAAAAATGTACAAGATGGCAGGGTTCAGGGACGGGGTTTTTTGGCTTCAAAACCGTTCAATGTGAAAAGGCGGAGTGACGCTGTCCATTTTATTTACAGTCTATGGGTGCAACAGGCTGCTGGTCTTTGCAATGCTTATGGAAGGCTTAGTAGAATTGAACTGTTCTGTTGTTTCTGCGTTGTAGTGCTACTAAACACAAGCCACTCTCTGGCACCTGAAGGCATATATGAGCACGCAGGGGGTAAATGAGAAGTTTAGGGCAGTTCTACAGTGCTAAATATAACCTCGAACTGCGCCAGCACCATTTTCTACAGTTGTGTTGTTTCTCACTCCTAAGAGATGGTGCCAGTAAAGTCTTCCTCCTTCGTCTGATGAGGGATACTGTGGAAAAAAACATGACCACTTATGTTAGAGGGCAGTCTCGTGTTTGGACCGCTGCTGCCTGGAAAACTATCAGTGCCAGATGTGTCTTTTACTTGTGCTGCTTCTTATAGCTGCCCCAAACTTTACAGCTAACAGTTATTCTAAAAAAAGAGCCCTGCAAATCTGAACCACTCAGGGATGAAGCTTTGTAATAGCATATGTCTCCTTGTTGATATTTACCTGGTATGAAGTACAGGAATTGGTGCTATTGTAAGCCAAAAAAGTGAGTGAATTTAATTCACCTTTAACATGGAACCAAATGAATAGATCCGATCAGTTTATCTCCCAGTTCTGTATTGGTGTTTGTTGTCGTGTTAAGATGTTTGTCCCAAATGAATGTTGTTGTTTTTGATACTGTTTGCTCAGATCATAGAAATGTCCACTGCGAAGCTTGTAACATATTCTCTCATCATTGTTGCCGTGGTGATGGGTTGGATTTTGTCTGTAGTTTTGTTGGCCACTTCAAGTCCCGCAAGGAAAGAGAGCTGGAGTTTGGCAGCAAAGCTATGAAATTCACCAATGTCTACATCAAAAACTTTGGCGAGGACTACTCTGATGAGAAACTCAAAGAAGTCTTTTCTGCATTTGGTAAGAAGCATCCCAGTAACTCTTTGAATTTCATTTGCATTATTTTGACTTTGCATATCAGATGTTAACAGACTCATTTGTGTTTATCTCTCAGGGAAGACTCTCAGTGTGCGCGTGATGAGGGACGAGAGGGGGCGTTCAAAAGGGGTTTGGCTTTGTAAACTATGCTAACCATGAGGATGCTCAGAAGGTAGAGTGTGTGTCAGGTTTCTTTGTTCACTCAGGTTTGGTAACCTGCCAACAGAGGCACTTCTTTATGTTGACACTAAGGGTGGAGTTACAACAGTTTGTCATTGTTTCACTGCCATGTTGGCTTTATCTAACTCAGCTGGCCATAAACAAGGTGTCAGTTGTAGTGAGGCAGAGTTCACACACAATCATGAGGGAGGAGTCTTGTTCCAGTTCTGAAGTTACATCAAGGTTTGTATGTATGGACTCTTAGAACTAGGGATGCACCGAAAATTCGGCCACCGGAATGTTTTGGCCAAAAATGGCCAAAATTGCATTTTTTGTTTTTGGCCCAAAGACTTTTATCACTGAAACAACACGGTCGAAACAGAATGTTGTGATGATGCAAGCAAAAACCATGGGCAACATCAGCTGCATCCGTTATTCCTTTAATTGCAGCACTAAAGCGTCTTCTAAGCAAAGAGGTTCAGACGGACCACGGAGTGAAAACAATGAAAAGTACACTCTTAGAGTCTGTCAGCACACGTTTCACTGAGATCTATTTGGATCCCCTGCACTTATTCGCAACTGTACTTGATTTCATTTTGGTGCATCCCTACTTAGAACTGCAGCCCTATACTCATTAAAGAATCAAAGTTTTTGGGGTATTTGTGTAAAAGAAAAAAAACCCTAGTCAAAATAGTCTGCTTGTTAGCACACATACCTTTATTTCAGTTAATGAAACTATTTTTTACATTCTAGTTCTTCTTCAAACTCAACCTAGTGCATTTACATTGCCACTCACTATACAAAAAAGGTGTATGTTACTGGTTTATTAAAGCTGGGGTTAGTAGTCATATTTAGATACACTTTTTGTTATACTGGTTGAAATGATGTTTATGTCCCAATGGTAATCAATACGTAATGAGTTCTTCAAAAGAGCGAAAAAAAGCCGCTATCTACAGCCGGAGTAAACCTGGGAAAACACCAACCAATCCCTGCCATCTGGAGCCAAACTATGAAACCAATCAAATCCCATTCTGCTGTTGTGCCCGCCTCCTGCGCGTACATTTCATGTTTGTTTGTATTTTTAACTTTCACCATGATAATGTTTTGATGTTTTCTTACCGCTGAGTGAGACATAAGTTGACGTAGTGCAAAACACAAACAATGTGCTGAGGACCGGTTTTGAATCAGTCACGATCATGTGGACGCGAATCAGCGAGGGGTTAGATTGAGTTCTGAGGAAATGTTACATTCAAATTCATGCTAGTTTTCTGTGACTACCAACCCTAGCTTTAATTCTGTGCTGTGTAGAAACATGGCACTCCAAGATGGCAGCCTCCTGGAAGGGTAACCTGCTGCTAAGTAGAGGCTCTTTGACTACAAAGGAACATGAAGTTAAAAGTGTGACATGAAAATATCTGTCAGTGCACTCTAATTTATTTGTCCCTGCTAAGATAACAAATTCATGCCCCTGTTGTTTCTTCAGGCAGTTGATGAAATGAATGGAAAGGATCTGAGTGGGAAAATCCTCTTCGTGGGTCGGGCTCAGAAGCGTCTGGAGCGCCAAGGAGAGCTCAAGCGAAAGTTTGACCAGATCAAACAGGACCGCATCCAGCGCTATCAGGTGCTTCTTTATGAGATGTAGACTTTTTTCTTTCTTTTACTTTGCTCCCCAACAGACGGACAAGATTTTTACATGCAGTGTATATACAGGAGTGGAGTGCTTTGATATCCGAAAACAACAATAACTGAAAATGTCCATACTTGATTTTAAGCTCCATATCTCTGGCATACAGAATAGATGGCAAGGATGACACTTGTCAATCAATCAATCAAGCTTTATTTATATAGCACCTTTCATACAAATCAAATTCAACCCAAAAGGCTTTGCAGCGATTGAAAACAAGAAAGAAGCAGAAATAAAATAATGAAAAGACATATTAAAAAACAAAAATGGATTTTAAAATAGAGAATAATGAACACCGACAACAATAAAATATTTGTAATTAAAATAAGTTAAAGCATCAAATTAATATTAAGAATATAAATAGTTAAAACAAATACATTTAAAAAGGGTAAGGATAAGAGTTGAAGAAATAAGATAAGATAAGAGATTCCTTTACTCGTCCCACAATGGGGAAATTCAAGTGTTGCAGTAACAGAGTAGATAATAAAATTAAGGCTTAAAATGTCAATAAAACTGAGTAGATAAATAAATGAATGAATGAATGAATAAAGATAAAATAAGATAAACAGTTCAAATTAATAAAATAATAAAGCAACATTTAAATCAATATAACAGTAAAAAGTAAGTAATACAATTGTCAAACCCTACATAAAAGCCAGACTGATTAAATACGTTTTTAGTTCACATTTAAAAAAATATCTCTGTCAGCTCCTCTCAGATCCTCCGGCAGGCTGTTCCATAGTTTAGGAGCGTCCTGGCTGAAAGCAGCTTCACCAAATGGTTTTGTTCTCCTCTAAGGAACAGTTAAAAGAGAGGAGCCGGAGGATCTGAGAGGCCTTCCTGGTTTATACACTAAAAGCATCTCTGATATGTAGTCTGGTGCACGGCCATGCAGCGCCTTAAAAACTAGTAAAATAATTTTAAAATCAATACGAAAAGAAACAGAAAGCCAATGTAAAGATTTTGAAACAGGCGTAATGTGTGCTCTCCTTCTTGTCATTTGTAATTCCAGGGGGTGAATCTGTATGTGAAGAACTTGGATGATGGCATAGATGATGAGAGACTGCGGAAAGAGTTCACCCCATACGGCACAATCACCAGTGCCAAGGTTTGTGTTGATTTCAGACATGAGAACACTCATGTGCCCGTTTTTGTGAACTTTTTAAAAACTTCAAATGAAGAGTTACAGGTAACTAAGGTTCAGTCAATCCTTGATGAATGTCACATGCGGTGCTCTAAGCAACAAATTATTTCATCTTGTGTATGACCAAGTCAAGTAGCTATATCAACAAAGTCATGTGTGACCCCTGCTGACCTGGACTAGCCTATATCTCCCGGTGTCATTGGAGGATCTGTTCCTACAGAATCTTCTTGTCAACCGCGAGGATTCGGAGTGACTGAATGCTTTAGTGGTCCTGACATGATGGTATAGCTACTCAACCTGATAAGGTGGTATCATTCAGTGCTTAAAGCTCCGCCTCTGGCAGCCAGGAGGGATGAAATAAAACAGCAAAGCTTTAATACCTGCCTAGTTAAATGCCTAATTCTTGATTTCAGGTCTTAATCTCTGACTCTAAAGTCAGGTTTCTGAAACAGTTCTGACCTTGAGCCTCTTCTTCTTTTTTTACCCCTGAAGGTCATGACTGATGGCTCCCAGAGCAAAGGCTTTGGCTTCGTCTGCTTCTCTTCACCTGAGGAAGCCACTAAAGCGGTCACTGAAATGAACGGGCGGATTGTTGCCACCAAGCCGCTGTACGTGGCTCTGGCTCAGAGGAGGGAGGAACGGAAGGCCATCCTGACCAACAAATACATGCAAAGACTCGCTTCTTTGAGAACCATGACCAGTCCCATCATTGACTCGTACCACCAGGCTGGATACTACATGACCGTACCACAGGTAAGTTTGAGAGTGTAGGAGTGTCATAGAGGGGAAATCTAAAGTTAATCCCAGAAGACTACATCAAGAAAATGTTTTTATTAAGGGTGTAAAGATTCTTTTTAACAACGATTCGATTCGTATCATGATTTGTGGTTGCCGATACGATTAAAGGACGATATTGGTTCATTTAGAACGTTACAATCTGAAACGATTCAGTGACTTGAAATCGTCTCAGTAACTTTTTAGCCAAAAATTCAACCAGTGTGACTGTGAAATAAATACCTTGATACTGGACAGTCCTAGATTCCTGTTGTTGCCGTGATGTTTTACGCCGCAGCTGAGTTTTGTCGTAGTCTCTGACTAAACATGCTGGCGAGGCCTGAGGCTTCTGCAGAGCTGATGTTACCTTGCACTGCTGCTGCAGCGGGAACGCTACAAGAGGTGCCTGGACGGTCTGCGTTGTGTGAAATCCCATGGCGCTTTAGTAGGTGGTGGGATAGGTTAGTCGCGTTGCCGTGGTACTTTACTTGACCTTTACATATCCTAAAAACTTTCTTTGCAAAAAGCCAGAGTGTTTCCACATGCTGGACCACAATGGTGGCTTGATAATAATAATATCAAGCCACCATTGTAATAATAATAATAATAATAATAATAATTCTTGCAAAAAAAACACATCCATATGAAGTCGGCCGTGCTTGAATGCAATGCGTTATTTCCGAGTATCGATACAATCGATTTATTACCTTTTAAAACAATGTTAGATCGATATATGTTGTCCGGAAGGCGAACTTGCCAAGCACATATCGATGTAGTCGGATCATAGGAATATAAATCGATACATCGATGTAGTAGAGGAGTCTTTACACCCCTAATTTTGTTACAAACAAGCGCTTTGATGCTTTCCTTAAACTCTTACTCTATGGACTTTCAGCCTCCTGCTCGCTCATTCTACAACCACAACGCTGTCAGCAACATGAGACAAGTACCTCGATGGACCGGACAACCACCCAGAGCGCAGGGTGAATGGATGTTTTGTTAATCTGCAGATTGATGCATGGTAATATTCAGTGTGAGTGATTTGTCATCTCTCATGTTTTCAGGCCCTTACCCAGCTCAGTATGTCGGCGGTTCTGCTCCCCGTCGGGGACCAGCCCCCATCGCCACCGTCAGACAGGCTTCCACTCAGGCTCCTCGCGTCATGAGCTCTTCACAAAAGACAAGTATGACTAGAACTATGACGACGCCAAGTGAAATGTACCTGGCTGTACGTATCTGATGCATAGTGTCTCTTTCCAGACAACATTGGTACTCAGACTGTTGGAGGGCGTACTGACGTGCCTGGTGGGACCAGAAGCGGCCAGTACAAGTACTCGCCTGCAGTGAGAAACGCCCAGCAGGTTGTTACTGTGCCTATACCCATGACCAGAATACAGGTACTGTTTCCAACACAGTAGTACAGAGTTTTTCCTGTGGAGAAAGCAAAGCAATCACTTAGTTTTGTATGTTTTAGATTTGTTACACAAAAGCCCTGGAAAAATATATAATGATAATACAGAGAAACAAAAAGCAACTGCTGTTTCACCTTCTTCTCCTCCACACTGTCTCCAGGCTGTTCCTCCTCCTGTGATGGAGCAGCAGATTCATTTTCAAGGCCAAGAGCCGCTCACCGCCTCACTGCTGGCTGCAGCTCCGCTCATGGATCAGAAACAGCTTCTTGGTACGTGGCATCACTCAATTCATCCTGTCACTTTCCTCCCATATAGATTAAAGCAGTTTGTGTATTTAGTTGTGTTGTGTTCTCTCTCTGTGGTGAAAATGAAGGGGAGCGTTTGTACCCGGTGATCCATAACCTTCACCCAAACCTGGCAGGAAAAATCACCGGGATGCTGCTGGAGATCGACAACTCTGAACTGCTGCACATGCTGGAGTCGCCAGAGTCCCTTCACGCTAAGGCACTGATGCATTCACCTTTCTTTTAGTGTTACTATTACTGAGATAATGTTTGAGGCTAGTGCAGATTACAGGAGGTCTTGTAATCTACATGTGGCTTAGGAAACTAGGAACAAACAAACATCTGTTCACACGTGTTTTACTGTTTTTCTTAAAGATCTTATTTTGTTAGGACAAGCTGATTTGCCATTACTTTTTGAAATGTAATTTAAACATAAGCTCTAAATCTTGAGCACTGGAACCCAGTTTTCATCCACATTTTATTCAGTGGTTAAAAACATTTGGCCAAACCCTTTGAATATAGATTTTAAACTTCTATCCTATACCCAACATAGACATCATAAAGAGAAGACGCTGCATCGACCGCTACTACCTATTGGCGCTGACGAGTCGTGGGGCCGCCATCTTGGCCAGGTCACCCGCTCCACTCAGTTTAACCTGTTTGGATGGCGCAATTAAGTGTCGGCGCATTTAATCAATCATAACTCACTGAATACTAAACGGGTTTTCATGTTAGGTTTTTTTCTGCAAAACGTCATACATGTAGGTATGATACAGGACACATGGTTTGGCGTATTTTAATTTTCATAGTGGGCTGAACAGTAATAGAATATTCTGATATGTGATATATGTGATGTATGATAGGTATTTTGCCGCACAGTGTTCTGGCATCTTGAAGTCTCTGTTGCTTCAGTTTACGTTTACAGGTAGGATCATGGGTAGGATGACCGGACCAACATTTCTTGCGCCCCAGCAGCCAATGCGGCGTTTACTCTTTATATGTCTATGATACCCAAGGACTGCTGTTAAAAAATGTTCCTTTTTTTTCTGTGCCTGGTCAGGTGGATGAGGCGATTGCTGTCCTGCAGGCTCACCAGGTGCAGGGTTCCTCTCCCAAGAAGTGAAGAGCCCTTTAAGGTCAGCATCTAATTTTATAGCACTGTGCTGTTTTCAACTCAATGTGTGGAAATAACTACAGAGAATATATCAAATGTGGGGTGTTTTTTTAGCCCTTGTAAGCTTCACAACTCGTCACATCCACAAAGAACCATGCAGAGCTTTGTGTCTGAGAAAGTGTGCTGAGTTGAAGACATTAGATCTGATCATTGAAGTATTAACCATGGGTTTTTTTCCCCCCAGATATCTGCGACTCTCTGGAGGATAAAAAAGGGGAAAGAGAGATACATTTTGGATTAAAAAAATGAAAAAGATTTTCAAAGTGACAGAAAAGAGATTTGTGAAGTTAAACTATTTTGTTGTTCTAATCTGTTTTGTTTGAAGATAAAGTTTACAGTATATGCATCAAACCTGTCTTGACTCATTTGTTAAGCATGAAAGGTCAACACAGTAGCACAAGAAGCATTTTGTTGATCATCCTGAGTTTGGTGCACGTCCTCTCTGTATCCTTGTACTGCCCTGAGACACATCAGGCTCATTACTGCCCCCCTGATCCATGGAGAGTAAGAGCATCACATGTGGTTGGTGTTTTTCCTCCACCAGCCACAAGGGGCAACTGAAGAGCACCTCTCTGAAACAAGGACATCAGAGGTGAGATCTTTTCCTTCATGGGGAGTATCTTCAAACAATTCTGTTTAACTATTGAAATGAAAGGAAAATGCTACATCACTTTACCTGCTTATGGCAGCTCTCAGCTGTGTTGTCAAAACCATGGCTACAATTATTAAATGTTTTTTTAATGTAAATTTAGACTGCACACATCTGTAAGATACAGGACACTAGTTTATCAATATAGACTTTAAAACTGCATAGAGCAGTTAACTAATGATTTCAGTCTTGCCTTAATTGATTGCACTACATAACCTGTGAAACTAAGGTTAAACACCTTTTAAGAATTGTGTAGTGGCAGGATAAACCTGTTAATATGAGCCCTTAGAGGGAAAGCCAGATGTTCTGCTGTAGCAGTCAGGGTGACCACAACTTCAGAATCAACAGTAATGTTTTTTATATCTTATTAGTCACTATAAGCTACCGGTGTTTCGTCATCAAGTTAGACTTCAGTGTTGAATTTATTTTTTCCTTGATTTTCAACAGTTTTGCTTTACACAGGAATCCCTCTTCCTTCAAATTTTAAGTTAGCAAAATAAATGTTTGATTTTTTTTCTATGCTGAAGATTAACAAATTGGTGGCAGTAGGTAACCCCTCAAACCAAATGCAGTCTTGGTCTTTCTTCCTCCGAGCATGACGAACACTTTAGTGAACCTTACAGAGCTGATGAAGACAACAGTCTTGGAAAAACACTGAAATGTTTTACTAGTTTTTTATTTTTAGAAACTGAGGACCAACCCGATTTAAAAATGTACAGTACGTAAATTTCCTGGAGAAACTTAAGTGATAGCATGTGAACATCAATGCCTTCATTCAGACCTGAGAAAACAAACCAAAATGTCAAATTTGCCAAAGTTTATTGGGAGCCTTCATACAAAAAATGAAATTATGGCTGTAAAAAGTTACAAAGGATTATTGTTGACATTGATATACTTTTGGCATTTAAGGCCTATTAACCCAACACATCTCTGTATTTGCAATTTATTTTGAATCTAAAATTGTTGACTTTTAAACAAGCAGATAAGACAGTAATATTTAAAAACATACAGACCAATAGATACCTGCAGATTACCTCTCAGTGGTAGATTTACAACACAAACCCACAAAAATCTGAAAAGCAACCTAAAGGAAAATGCCTATTTTCAATGGTGAACAAATGAATGTGAGGCAACTTTTATTACACACAGCCAACTAATTTCAATGCCCGTTTCAGTGACATTTCAATGAATGCAAACAAATGTATTTACACTGACTTTCATGAGCTTGTATTAGACTATCGGCGAGCTGGCATAAGTAGCTGCTTCGCTGTGACTGAATCGGGGAAGAGGTTGTGGTAGGTTGGTAAGGGCACGTAGGCAGCAGTTATCATTTTACCTGGAATAATAAAAAAAAAAACTTTAATACACTACACATTGACAGGTAACATTTAGAGGATTGAAATTAAGGTGGGTTGAAATACCTGCAAACCAGCGTCCATGAAGAGCATTTACAGTTGCCATTGCTGCTGGTATTGAGGGACACTTCACGTACACGTTACCCTTTTCAAAACAGAGGAACAGAAAATATTAGAAACACATTTTCCTTTCTGGTTATTTTTCTTTAGATACATGAAGAAAACAGAAATAAGCTTTTACTAGACTCTTAACTCTACTTACTTGAGCAGAATTTTTATCGACATAAATGTGAACAATTCCTCCATGTTTGTTGCACTCCTCAATGACATCGTCCTGGATTTCGATGGCCCAGGTTGGATCGTTTTCCCTGAAAAACAAGCAAAGTAAATGATAAGTGTTTGGTACATAAGACTATTTTAAAAGACATCTCTTACTGCTTAAGTTTAATGTGCGGTTACTGAAGACAATAAACACTTTTTGATTTTTAAAAAGTTGGATTTTCTACTGATAACTGATATTTGGAGTATTGCTTCAAGACATTCCTGATAAATGTGAGTCTCAATGATGCCAGGAACTCTGAAAACTTTTCATATATGTGCAATATCTTAAATCCAAATACCTCTTCTCCTGACCTGACTATATACTACATTTATATTGTCTTTTATACATATTTTCTACTTTTTAAAATTGTATCTGTATTTATCACATGCACCTTCAGGAGCAATGGTAATTTAATCTAATTTAATGGTACACCTGACAATGACAAACAAAGGCTTTTCTATTCTCTGATGAAGAGCTTACGATTGTGGGTTGAACAGGTTGGACAGCTGAAGGCAGTGTGTGGCCAGTGGCTGTGATGGGAGGTTCAAAGCTTGGCTTGGAGCTGGAGTTGGAACAGCTGAAAAAAAGAAGAAAAGAAAAAAAAACTGAGTCACTGAATTTTCCAAATGAGTAAACAAAAAATTAACAAATGCCATCCATTATCTAAACACATACCTGGTGGAGCTGTAATGTTTCCAAAGGGCATGGAGCCAGTCATCTGCAGAGCCTGCTGAGCTGCTGGAGGAATCTTCAAACCAGTTCCTGTGTACAGTTAGAATGAGAACATGAGAGTAATGAGCAAATAAAATGAAAAAGACAGCATATTAAGGTTTATTAAGAAACTAAATCCAACTGCTCAATGTTCTTCACTGTTTCTTTGCCAAGCAGAGGAATCTGACTCATTAAAGTGATCTGCGTTGGCATACAGATCTATCTTTTTGAGAAATCTACTCTGCACATGTCGGGGTTCCAGGCAATTTAAGGATTTGGATAGTGGAATACTTATTTAGAGAGATGTCCACCTGTCTCTGCATCTTACTTTTTGGTGCTCTTGTACTGTCGAAAGAAAAAAAGATGCAGTTCTAACGAACCTTCTGCTAGTCGAGCCATGAGCTGCAGACGTCCTGTCGTGCCGAGGTCGATGCCAGTCCTCTCCAGCTCGTCGTTGTCCAGGAACGAGCTCGCCGTTGATGAGTCGGAGCGCTCTGTAACATGCCCCACCTTCATTGGACGCCCTGCCAGCTCAAAGCCATTTAGCTGCTCTAAAGCCTTTTTTGCACATTCTGCGTCTGCAAACTTTAAAAAAGAAGTAAGGTTAGACCCACACAAGCTGCTCCTACTTGAGCAGAATCAGTGAATCATTCGCACTTTAGTTACCGATATGAAGCCGTATCCTTTGGATCGTCCAGTCTCACTATCCATCATCAGCTGGATTCCTTCAATCTTTGAAAAAAGAAAAGAAGTGTCAGCAGTGTTTCTACACAAACAGTAAAGAAATGATTTACCGGTGAAATATTTTCCTGACCTTTCCAAAAGGTTCAAAGATCCCTCGGAGCATTTCTTCAGTTATATTGAAATGCAGCGAGCCCACGTACAGACGCATTGGGCCTGAGCTGCCCTTCTGTAGATTATTAGCAGCAGCTGCTGCTCTGTTTTTCTCCGCCTGTAATCACATTCGAAAAGTAATGTAGTTATATGCAGCCAGCACATCCTTTTGGAAATAATGAATGTGTCCCAACCCAATGTGACCTGTTTTCAATCGGGGGCTTATTAATTTTGTGTACAATGCATTCCAGCACTGTTTTCTTTGATTTTATCAATTTTATGAGTTGGAGACTCGGCTGGTCAGTGTTTGGGTCACTGACGGTCCTCTGCCGCTGAAGCATGGCAGCCGTTTATTTATATGCGTGGTCACATCGGGTAGAATAGTCCGGTTGAAGATTATACTTAGATGAAGTTACCATGACCTGTGAGGCCTGGACGATGATGGGCACTCCTAAGAGCCTCTGTCCAGTCAAACCAATTGCCAACGGTACTGAAGAGGCCTCCACAAACTCTATGTATGCAATGCCCTTTGACCTCCGGGAGTTTCTATCTGAAATCATCCTCACGTCTCTCACCTGTGAGGAGAAACAAGATGACGTTAGAATCCTTTCTGAATGGAGATCTCTGATTGGTTAAAAAGGACTGTGACGATCAAACAAACTGACTTTTCCAACAGCTGAGAAAAAATCTTCCAGGTCTCGAGCTCTGATTCTGGCTGCAAGCTGCATGCAGAAAACTGTGCGGGCATCTCTCTCCTCTGGTGTTAGATTGTCAATAGGTTGCCTTAAAAAAAGAGAAAATAATTTAAACAAGTTCAAAAGCCTCCTGGATACAACAAAACAAACTTAAGTAACTCTGATTGTGAATTATTGTTCAATGTATTGGACCAAAATGTACTGCCATGAGTATCAATCTCACCTGATGGGACTCTTTTCCTTTTTGAAAGGAGGACTTCGACTTTTGGATCGTTTTCGGCTGAAATGAACAAGAGAAGATAAAATGCATTGATCTTCCATCGGTGGAAATTCACTTGTAGAAAGAATTGCTTTCTCAACTTAAATTCAAAACACAGGATCGTGACATGCTGTAGTTCTTGAACAAAACATTACTTGACCGCAAGTGTTTTCAGTCAAAGTATCACAAATTCATCTGGTTCTCCCACAGACACTGTAGAAAGAAACATTCTAGCATATCACATGGGGAGAACACAAGTGTGCAAGACAGCATTAATGATCGCCAACTTCAATTTAGTTGCTTTAACTTAGTGATCCAATGTGCACGGTAGTATCCCTGTCATGCCTTCTGGGGACTCTTCAACAGAGATGATACTCTATTTGTTAATCAAAGTAGAAACATGTTGATGAAGGGCTACATTTGTTTGTAAACCTGCTTCCGTGTGTCTAGTATGAGAGGTCACTCACATGGGACTCTTGCGTGCTCTGTACCGCCCAGAACGTTCTTTGCTTCTGGAGCGGCTGCGGTGGCGTTCTCTGCTGCGGCTTCGTTTTCTTTCTCTGCTCTTGCTCCTCTTCTTACTCTTCTTTTTGTCCCTGCTTCGACTTCTTTTCTTCTTAGAGCCTGGACTTCGGCTCCTGCTTCTACTCCTCCTTTTCCTGAAACGTCACAAACACTGTTAGTTCTGCAAAGCGAACAACTGTCAAGATTAAATGTGTCACTATACGTGGTTCTTATTTATGGTGTATTTGCAACTTACTTCTTGCTCGAATCATCGTGTCCGTTTGCATGAGAGGACTTGATCTCATCCTAAGCAAGGTTCATAGAAGAACATCATGAGGACGTAGATGAGACATTTCAAGTCGTCAAGGTAAAGGGGGTTGGGGTGGGACAAGAGAAAATGCAGAATATTTTCAATTAATAATAATACTTCAAACTTCCCACTGTCATGTCTGGACAGAGTCCTTCCACCACCCCAATAGCTTCCCATCCCCTTCCTTTTTTTTGTTATTAAACAAGGCTGCACAGTACTTAATGCAACAAAGCAAAGTTATGGGAGAATGTCCAACATTAGCAGAGTTCAGGAAGCTTTCACAGAAGTCAGATCATCTCCACCATTCCCCTCCTAATAGGCCGTACCCATGCCACTATTTGTGCCTAATCATGTGACGGCCACTAAAAGAGATCCTGTGTTGTTGGTGTCAGTCCAGTGATCTTCACCCATTTTCGTTCTTGGACTGTAAGAGCTCGATGCCACCTCTGTCACACATCTTGCCCTGAAGCAAACAGGGATTCACACTTCTTAGTAATATTGACGCCCATGAAAATAAATGAATAAAGAAATGATCAAAATAAAGAAATCCAGTAATTCAGCCACGTATTACACTGCTATTAGCCTTAGTTTCATATGATAGGTCATGTTTTCAATGTTTGCACTTGAGGAATCAACTATTGAAAAGTTACTCACTGTATTATACAATGTTGCCAAATAGAAATGTCTATTTTTACATTTATAAATTAATATACGTGATAATATGTAGCATGCAAGATTCAAGATGCTTACTCACATTACAATCGACTGATGCAAAGAGGCAGTATTCATACTTACAAAGACAAATAAACTCTGTACTTGTATTAAAATCATGACAT
Source organism: Notolabrus celidotus (assembly GCF_009762535.1). Classification (NCBI taxonomy): domain Eukaryota; kingdom Metazoa; phylum Chordata; class Actinopteri; order Labriformes; family Labridae; genus Notolabrus; species Notolabrus celidotus. The sequence continues at coordinate 23,943,400 of NC_048282.1, read as the reverse complement.
GTTTTTGTATTCATACTAGAAGATTTAAAACTGGATATTTTGCTTTTACAAGCATACCATCCTCAAACTATAACTTTTGGATGTGTAATAATACAGAAAAAAATGTATATGGATCAGTTTTACTTCAGAAAAGTAAACTTTCTAGACACTTTTTAGATTCCAGTTCATTATTCTAGAGAAAAAAGAGAGAACAAAAGGTGAATGCTAGATAATGTGGAGGTGACAGTGTGATGTGTTCCTTATAAAAGCAGAAATCTTGAATGAATGTTCAATAAGAAATTGTAAATCTGAATACTGCCTTCTTTGCTTGATAGGTAAGGATGGGCTTATCAACCACTGGCATTCACCTTTTTGCAACCGAATACGGATTGGATGTTCTAGGTTGAATCTCTTTTAGTCCTATGGTGAACCACAGTACATCAGTATATGCACAATAACTACCTTCCTTTTTTTCACAGTTCACAGTGGAATCAAAGATGAATTCATGGGAGTAGAGGTGAGATATCATTAGGGAAGTCTATAAAGAGAGATAGATGTGGATTTATTTATAATTCTGTATTGCGTTTTAAATACTCAATCACACCACACAACATTCAAGAAACTTTGACACATAAGCAAATATAAAGGACTCAAAGAGAAAAATCATAACAGTGAAGCAGGCCTCATATCTCTGTTATCTGCAACCCACCTTTCTGTAAGGAGCCTCCAGCATGGCCTCAACGTCAAAATCATCAGCCATGATGATCCTGGAACAGAAAAGACAGCAAGGAATATGTTACCATGCACACATGAACAATAGTAGGTTATCTCATTACAGCAAAAACGGAGATGTGTTTCCCCAATTTTAAAATAAATGTTCTCCGAGCAAACACTGATATTTTCTCGGTCTTCAATTTCATAAGTTGCTTTTAATACTTGATTTCCAGTGCAATAGCTCAACAACCATGTGCAATATTGTAATTTGATTATTTATTCATCCACTAAAATTTTAACTCTGGCTTAGGCTACTTCATTTATTTATATCTTTAAAGTACTTCTATACCTTTCTTTGTACAGATAGTATTTTTATTTAGAATTTTTTATGGCCAGCTTTTAGGTTTCTATATTTATTGTCCTCACTGTCTTGTTAAGTACCAGTGTTCCCTTCACCTAGTCGAAATCCTTTTGTGCAAGCACACTTGGCAATTCTTGATTCTTGATTGATTCGTAAGTGGGCTAGATGTTCTTGTTAAACCAGGTTTCTCCAATTGGAACTTTATCCTTATAGACATCATCCAAATTGTAAAACCAGAATTGTTGTTTGAATGTTTAAGGGTGATGGAATCAGTGCTTAAAATTAAAAACGTTGTTGATACACATATACATGTTAACCTCTAAACATCAAGAGGAACTGGAATGCTCTCTTATTTTTCTGTTTATTTACACCCTTTGTTTATTTACCTTGCCTTCTTATGTTTATCTTCTTTTTTGTTTGTACAGTTCATTATTATTATTATGTATTTAATGCCATTTTTTTGGGATCTTTATATTTTTCTGTTGGTTTTGTATAACTTCTATATAATTTGTTAACTTGTGGTTGACAGCAATACTGAAAAATGCAATAAATAGTTGAATGACAAGAAAACGTTGAGTAATTTTCATTATTTTAATTATTTGAATCATTGCTTTAAAATGTATTTATCGTATTTAATTATTTATGTATACATTTGTTTCTTGTATTCATCTGATCTTGTTAACGCTACCATATTTTTCTTTTCACTCTTACTTATTTTATTAATTTACTGTATGATTTTATTTTTAAGTATTTTATTTATAATCCTGCCTTTTATAACTGTACCATTGCTGTTGTTTTCTGTCTCTGTGTTATTCTGTGAAGCACTTTGTTTGCATGTTTATATGTTTGAAAGGTGTTATATAAATAAAGTTGAATTGAGATAGTAGATGTATTAAAGAATCAGTGATGGTAACAACGAGAGCTTAGTGTGGAGTTTAACACAACTTCCGTATGCTGTATGTAAATATCACAAATACAATCAGATGCCCTTAGAATGAAATGAAACTCTTCTTAATAAGGATGTATGTCTAGACGCTAAAGATTTAACGCAGCTCAGGACATTGCGTGTGTTTAATTTTAGCCTCAATATAAATAACTCGATGTGTTAAACACGCGTTAAGTGAACACGGAGCTAATGCTAAGTAGCCGCCTCGACACTGACTCTTCCTGCTGTCTGATTTTAATAACAATATTTGAAGTTTATCATCACGTTAGTCTATTCTATTAATAAGAACACATTAAAGGCTGTGAATATGCTCAGAAATGACTAGTGTCCGAGCTCACCAATTCAAACTCTTGACCATTGGCCTCAGAACGTCTGCGTATGAAAAACAAGCAGCAGATAACCAATATGGCCGACAGCTAACAGCGAGCTAGCTTCATTAGCAAACACTGACGTTACCGTTTGTATTTGATGAAATGATGTGCCAAAGTAAAAAAATCACGGAAAACGTGTCCCCGTAGAGATGAGTCTCGACGCTCCCCTCTCGGCAGTTCAAAAACACACACGATGAAATCAAAATCTTCGATGTTACGTAACCTTCTTCTCTGTTTGCAACTCTCCGTAGCGGCTCGTGGCCTTGTAACAAAATGCTCGCCGTCTTTCTTCTTCTTCGCTTCCTCTCCGTTCTTGGACGCTGCACGGCAGCGGCAACATTTCCGTTCTACTTTACTGCCACCTACTGGAGATAAGAGGAATTACACCACTCTCCACTTCCTCCTTCATTTCCGCATACAGGGGTGTAAAACTCATTTCTACGGTGGCCCTGAAGGACAGAACAAATTTACAAAAGATGAAACACTTTTACAAAGTTGGAGAGAATTTTACATTTTCGAAAACATTCTTACATTTTATAAAACAAATTTACATCAGCAAAACACTTTTACCGAGGCCCAAACAAATTTTCATTTAAGAAAACAAATTTACAAAATAAAAAAACACTTTAACAACACCTTTACCATTCCAGAAACAAATTTACATTTATTTTTAACTGAAAGGGAATGTACCAAACTTCGGAAGTGATCCAGTACCAAATGGAGTACCTGTCCCAAACGTTGCTCTGTTTGGTTTCTCTCCATCCAAACAAACTAATTGACCCCTCACTCGATCACTCCCGTATCACTTCTGGTATTTGGTACATTCCCTCTCCGATAAAAATAAATGAAAATTTTTTTCAGAAATGGTAAAAGTGTTCCGCCGTTTGTAAAAGTGTTTTGATTTTGTAATTTTGTTTTCTAAAATGTGAAAAAGGTTTTCCAATATGTGAATTTGTCTCCAACTTTGTAAAAGTGTTTCACCTTATGTAAATTTGTTTTGTCCTTCAGGGCCACTGTAGAAGTGGGCCCGGACCAGTAAAATCATAACATGATAACCCTATAAATAATGACAACTCTAATTTTTTCCCTTTGTTTTAGAGAAAAAGAGTATAAGTAAATTCTGAAAACGTTCACATTTAATGAACTATCTTTTTGGAAAAACAGCTGTTGTATTTTTCGCCATGATAAGTCTCATAGTGGGGCTGAATATTTTACTCTTTAAGCCCTGAAACCTGCTGCGAACACACCAAACACACAGGTTACCCATTCACCTGACACACAGAGTGAAATGTTTACAGCAAAAAAACAGAGATTATAATAATGAAGAAGGTAAAGTTGATTATTTTGGACCCCTCAGCTCCAGCATGAACAATTTGCTTGCTGGACAGTGTTGTATGCAGGGGTGTAGTGCTAGTGTTAGTACTTAGTGGATCATCTTATAGTGCTCTGAAAAGTCTTTATGAATCTCAACCGGATTATGCAAACAGCATTATGATTGTATGCGACCCCCAGAAGACAAATTTGAAATAGCAGTTACTTTTATTGAAAAATTGAAGTTAATGTCTTCTCTGTAAATTTTTTAATTTGCAAAGTCGTTCCGCAGGCCGGATTGGAACCTCTGGAGGGCTGGTTTTGGCCCGTGGGCCGCATCTTTGACACCCCTGACATAGAACCTGCATGCCATTGTGCGATGCAACTAAACTCACACAGGTTCTCTACAAATTTAAGATTATTTATATTTGTATTTTTAATGTTATCAACCTTTCTTCTTTGACTCTTCTATATCTCTGTGGGAAATTGTTCACATTTTGTCTTGCGACTAAAGATAACAAGAACTTTTAAAACAACATCAATCGTAAAAATAAAAAAATAAAAAAATAAATAAAAAAAATAATCTTACTAGAAGAATATCACAAAATAAAGAAAACAACTAATGTCCAAACAGTTTGTAATTTTAAGCTTACATTAATTGTCAGTTTATCTATGAGTTCATACATTTATTTAAAAACATACAGGGGGTGTTTTCATTTCTGCTTTTGCACAATGTCATGCACAACACAACTCAAACAATTCCAACCATCTTAATATGAATGCAAAGGATGTTATGTATGATGATTCGTTGCAGTGTTTTCACTGGCTTGAACATTCTGCTGTATTTATTGCAGTAAAGCATCTTGGTACATGTAGGTACTGCTGGTATTCCTTAATAAATATTTGGTTTTACTTCATGAGAGTCCTAACACTCACTTTCCTTTTTATCCTTGCATTCAGGACATTAAATCAGCCTCTTGTTGTGTTTTAGTGTTGTACTGCCAGTGTTTGTTCATTATAAATACTGATCACTAAATCATCTTAATAACAGTTTTATTGATACAAAAATTAAGAGTCACACTTTTTTGTTGCAGTCAGGCATTTGATTCATCTATTGTAACTGCACTTCTGAGTCTCAGTGGGGAATCATAGTCAGGAGGGACTTCAAAAAACAACTCATCATCAAAACACATCTCATCAGATGGAGGTCTGAGTTGAGGCAGCTTCAAAACAAAGCCTGTGAGAACCCCTCCTAGAGCTGAAAGTCCTATGGTGGAGAACACGGCTGCAACCTGGAAGAGAGCCTGTTCTCGAGCAGTCCTACCCAACCCTGGCTTTAAACCAGGGATCAGCATCTGGAGCTCCTGCAGCTTTGGGTCTCCTTCCACTGGTGCTCTGTGGGCAAATATCTCATAGAAACTGGGTCCATATATGTCCTCACTAGCCATCAATATAGCACATATTCCTGCAGCACAGGATATTAGTCCAGTTAGTCCGTGTAGGTTATGTATTCCACACTGATCCTGGATCCTGAAGCGCCTTGCCAGGAAGGGGCTCAGGTACTTGTATCCCAACATGCAAGCAGTGCAGCCCGTCATTCCCAGAGCGTACGCAGCTGCAGGCGATATCATCATATCAACAGTCGCACCCACTGTCACGCCTCCAGCCAGGGTCACATTCTGAATGTCAGCCATGGTGAGCTTACCGTTTTTGTTCAGCATCGCAGAGAGAGCGAAGGCCGTGAGTGTGGAAGCGCCAAGGCCGATGAAGGTGTGGAGGATGGCTCTGTGCTGGTCGTCTCCTTTGAGGGTTAACGCTGAGTTAAAGGAAGGCCAAAACACCCAGAGGAACAAGGTCCCCATCAAGGCCAGTATGTCTGACTGATAGCTGGTGTTCTCCTTTGCATGGGCTTCATTTAGACAAGGTCTGTACAGAACAAAAGTGACACCCAGGCCAAAATAACAAGCAAAGAGGTGAATGAGAATAGATCCTCCTGCATCAATGATCTTCAGATACTTGAGCACAGCCCACTCTGTGATTGCAAACACAGGAACCTCTAGCAGGGCCATGACCAACAGCTGCAGCGGACTGGTCTTACCTAGAACTGCCCCAAAAGATATCAGCACTACAGCACAAGCAAACTCTGCATTTATCAGGTTGATCACTCCAAGATGTATTTTACCGTCATGGCTGAACTGGAAGTACCCCTGCACCAAAATGGCCCATTGAATGGCAAAAGTAGCTGTCAGGAAGTTAAAAACCATCCCCCCAAAGCCATACAGGCGAAAAAATGCGAGCAGGCAGCCAAAACCTAGGAATATTATGACCTGAATGTCGGCAAAAAAAGGGTAGTCCCTGTACACTGCATTGTCCATGGGGTTGGTATTGTTGGTCTGAAATCTGGCGTCTGCATGCTCATCGTAGGTGACAAAAGCAGCATACAAGGCAACAATAATCACCTCCAGAACAAACACAAACACTGGTAACTTCACCCGAAGGCTGGTCGACTGCGTCTTCATCTTCTCAACTCTTTGGAACTAATGAGGCTCATTTCTTTTGCAGCACAGATTATCTCTCTTTAGATAAGACAGGTCAGAGGCTTTGTGGAAGCCTGGGTTCTCTTCAACACGAACACAAGCGGTGTGTTCACCTCACAGAAAAGTACTGCAGAGGACTTTGGCCGTCATAAATTTCATCTTTCTGTCGTGCAACATCAGCGTTTTTTGTGATTATCTTGGAGAACAATATAGATTTGTAGCAGCTGGTGCCACAAAGTGTGCACATCTTAAAGTATTCATATAGATATTAATGCATGAATCACAAGAAACCTCCCAAAGTTTAGTAAACTCCAGAAAACATGCATTCTAGGCACTCAAATATGAGGAAAGAAAGTGTCTTTTTGGGATTGTGGCATGTGGATAACATTTGGAAGCATTGTGAAAGAAAGGGTGCAAAAAAAAAAAAGCAATATGTAGGTCTCAACTATAGATAGTATAGAAACATCGACAGCACAACAACTATCCTGAGAGAAGCCAAAACTTTTATAGCTCCACCTAGTGACTGACTGCAGTATAGGTAATAAGACCCTGCTTACTCCATTATAAAGGATAGAACATGGACCAAACAAAAAAATTAAAGTTTACGTCAAATCTTTCTTAAACATGGAGTCTGTCATTACAGATGGTTTTTGTAATGACAGACACCTGTTCTTCTGTGGGCTATATCCAGCAGAGGGATCTCAGACATTTTATCTGTAGGTTAAATGTGTGCGTTAGCTGGCAAGAGGGGTGCAGCGTCTGGCTACAGCAGCAAGATCACTTCTGTGCTGTCTTTGCTGGTGTCATTGTTGACTGTTGTTGCTTCCAACTAGGGTCGTCTGTACCGTGTTCACGAGATGAGACCATATGAATGCCCCTTCTTATCGTATTCACCACATTGTAAGTCAATTTTTTCGGAAAGCTTCGAGTTCACGACTTGTGATGTTTCTGATTTTGTTTTCAGAAATGCTGGAGCCCCTTGTATCCAGTTTCACATAAATCATTTGCTTTATTATGCAACTGACAGGGTCTGTAGTTACAGGAGCTACGTTAGCCAACGTTAGCAAGAGCCCAGCTTGTACAACATAGTTTGAAAAAAATATGCTTAATGACATAATGTGAAATAAAGTCACCATCAACATTTTCAAAGGTCATGTTAGATCTGTATTTGGGTTCAGCTAATCCACATATTTCCTCAGTAAGTGGTTTCAATGTGGTTTAATAAGGGTTGTCTGTAAATCACTGTAAAGGAAATACTGATAATACTGATAACAGAACACTGAGCGACTAAATTTATGACTGTGAAGTCTTCTGGTCGACAAGCTTTCTCTTAAGTAGCTGTAATAACAGATTATCTTTCCTTAGTCTATAGCTTATATATGGGTTGCTCCTGTACAAGGTGCAGTGGAAAAATCTGCCCAAATCTAAAACAGAATGTTCAAGTTTTTATAAATCCTCAGAGACAAAATGTACCATTATCCTGGGACACAAAAACACAAATGACAACAACAATAACAATCAGATACTGGAAGTGTCTCTGTCGTATTAAAATGATTTTAATTTATTGCAGTATGTGTGGACAAATAAACTGGTTTCATTAAACCATTACTCATTGATAATTACATAAGACGTAGAACATTAAACAAAGTAAATCATTTTAAAAGACAAAACAAACTGTCTATTGTTAAATCTATAAAAACTGTATTCACACACATCACACTTACTGTCTCTAAACCTAAAACCACAGAGCTATGTACAAATGTCCCATGTTCACACCTTCTTGCTGTTCAATTACATTTACTGATCACACTCAGCCAGGTTCACACGCAAACATACAGTATACAAACGCACAATCACACAGGTGGCCCACACACATGCTCTCAGGGTGAGGGACATTAGAAATTATGACTTTAAACTTCTACAGATAAGTGACAGAATACAGTCTTCTTATGAGTCCAGAAAAACAATATACACTTTAACCGTTCATAAGTTTAAAAAGAAACAAATATTCAATGATACTAAAGAGAAAGATGTGTATCATGAGGTGAGGTATATGCTACAGCATTAAAAACTATACATTTATATGCTAAAAAGTCTTTTGATAACCTGAAAATATGCTAAATGGTTTGGGTTTTCTTTCCTGAAACTGATGTAGAATTTCCTCGTAGTATACTTACAAAGGTAAAAATGTATAGGGTAGATACATACCAATCTCTATATCTGTGCTGGGACACAAAACTTACATGATGAACTACTAACAGTAAAAGCCTTGTTTCCGCACTTATCTCATAAACTATGCAAGTGGGGTTACACTCACGCGTCTCTTATGGTCATGTTATCAGAAATGTTAAGCTGACAAATGTCAGTGGCAAAAAGCACACGTGCAATGCATGTCCAAAATAGAAACAACAATTAACTAAACATCTGTAATGTACACACACACTAAAAAAATAAATCTAAGAGGTACACAGCAGGATAATCTGACTTCATTTATAAACGTACTACAATGCTGAATTTCTCTGGAGTTTTTCTTTGCAGATGATATCCTGCATTTTTGCATACATACTCAGTAGATTCTTACATCACAGGTAATGCAATAACCTTTTCAATCCTTGCAGCATATACACAATGTAAAGTAGTTTGACATTTTGGTAAATACACTTTTTAGCTTCTTTCTCAAAGTTTGGTTGATGAAAAATAAAGGCATAACACTAGCTGGTTAGCTTGGTCATACAAACCTGGCTTTGTTCCTGATTACAGTGCACAACCTCACATTAACTGAATATTAGTTTTTATTCTCTGCTTCATTGACACATATTAATTATTTAAGCTCTGACATGCCATACAGGCATGTTGCTGGTCGTTTTGCCGAGACAAGCTTAATGCTAAGAGTGGTGTGAGCATATTTGTAATGCTGTTAAACCACTTAGTTAATACTGTGCATAAAATGCAATAAATATTTTTTTTCATATGAATTATATTTCTAAAACTTTTTTTCTGAGCCACAGCTATAAAAAATAAATCATCTGAGATAAAATGTCTAAAACATTCTCTAAGTTTAATAAAGATAAACATCTTATCCTGATTTACAATGTGAAACATCATCACCTTAGAAATACATTTGTGAGTATTCTTAACATTTAAACTCCACCTAAAATTACATATCTTTGAAATTCTGTTTTGAAGCTGATTATATATGTGACGTTTAAATGCAGATGTCATGTCTCACTTTAAATAATATGCTTAAATGTAATAAAGGTTTACTTTAATTTGTGGATTACTCCCTAAGTACTACTACTTTTATCATTAAATGAAATGAAATGACATGAAAACATCAGGGCAGTGAGTGCAGTGAATCATGGCTACATAAGAGATTACATATAAATAGACTGAGGAGCAGTATATAAAGTGGCTAAGCTCAAAAGTTTTGTATTGCACTTCGATCATGTAATCTATATGATCTAACCACATCTGTAGGGATAATGAAATAAACAATAACGTTAATCCACAGGAAGTCTTTTGATTTATATTATTTCTGTTAAGCACAATTCACAAACAAACAAACCGATAAATCCCTGCCATAATAAAGGACGAGACTGGGATTAAAACATTGTTTATGGCCGGGGCTTAAACTGCAAATCCCACATATCAGCATTTACACTGACGGTAAATAGACTTAGTGTATAAAATGAGTGGAAACTGGGAAACAGTAGGAAAATCTATTTGATCCAGTTGGTCTCTTGTCTGTTTTGGTAAATTGTATACATAGAAACCTCTGACTCCTGCTTTATGAACACTCAATACAAGCCTACAGTTGAATGAACAACAGTCTGCAGCCACCCTTTTCAATTTAAGATTAAAATCAACCATACAATGAAAGAGCAAAAACAGGAGAAAGACAGACATGATAAGATGACTAACTACTTAAATAACAATAATAATGAAATAAAGCAATAACAAATAAAATAAGAAATAATAATAAAGAAAAAAAACATGCCTCTTTTACAAATGACAAGGACCAGAGCAAAAGAGGATACAAATATAATTTACACATCAGAGCTAACAATAAATTGATCTGTTCTCATCAGCTGACAAGTTGAGCATAGAAAGGTGACTGCTGCATAACGCTTCGTGTGATGGTTAAGAGGATAAACATGTAGATGGAGGGTGCTGGGAGATTTCACTGAAATGACACAGAGGTAAGAGAGGGAGAAGTCCGTGGAGGTGCTGTTCAGAGCACTTCAGGAGTAAATGGTGATGACCTCACGTCCTCCTCCACGCACCAGCAGGACCCGATTGAGACCCTCAGTGAGCACCTCGAGGAACTCCATGTCTAAGAGAAAATCTCAGTGAAGGAATGTAGCTTTCTTACAAGACAAGTGCTTACACTTTACATGAAACAACATCAGCATTATTTAAGGTACATGGTCTACATCCTAGCACCCCTGTGAAGGTAAAAAAAATAGGTGCAACTTGAAGTTTTTATTTAATCTATCCTACCTGTTGTAGTTTCTGCAGTTTTCCTATGATTCATCACCTGAACCCTTTCTTGCATTCACTACTACATTTTTAAGTTTTCTTATATAATGCCTTCAATGAGATTATGTTTTAATGTTGCCGTGCAATAAATAATTTCCTGTGTAGAGGGCAAATAAGGATTTCATCTGAACTGAACTGAACTTCTCTGTGCACTCTGAGACAACTGGAAAAGGCTGCTCAGTATGTGTCATGTAGGATACAGTTTTCATTTCCCACGCGGTTCTTGGGTGGTCCCGGCATGTTGAGCAGAACAAGCTTTGCCTCCTTGGACTTCTTGGTGATGACCTCATTGAGCCGCATCGCTGTGTGCATGCGCCTCACGTCTATCTGGCTTCTGATAAAGGAAACATTCAGCCACATTGGGATTAGATTACAAATCAGTCCCTTTGCTGTGCAACACTCACAGGATGTTTCAAAACAAAATGTCAATACTCACAAGTTCTCCCATTCTCTGCAGCAGCATGTCAGGATGGAAGTAATAGTGAGTTATATACAGAAGACCTATTCAGTCATTTTTTTATTACACCGATGAGTCAAATACTTGATTCTGATTGATCAATATTCAACAGCAACAATCTGTTACTTCTTGACAGCATATTGTTGCTATGGATATGGTTCTAATCACAGACTCTAGTGGACTCTATAATCATATCAATCTGTCCGAGGAAGACTGATTAATATATCGTTGTTTTGTTAACGGTGGGAACAAAGAAACGAGTGGAAAACAGAGAGGAAAGAGGTTAAACACAAACCCAAGAGGCCATGGTAGAGAAATCAACAAAACAGAAAATGGTGCATGGAGTAAACATTCAATGGAACATGGTATATGGTAAAAGAAGGATTGAAGAAAAATATGTTAATGTATTATGTGATGCAATAAGTGGGATACTTCATAGTGAGCAGGTTCCTATAGCAGAAGAAAGGGACAGAGCCTTTGCCATCACTGCCCCGGCTCTCTGGAACTCTCTCCCTCCACACATCCGCAACTCTGACTCACTCCAATCATTCAAAAACCACCTCAAGACCTACCTGTTTAAAAGAAGCATACAACACATGACATCTCCCCCCGCCTCACCTCTGTCCTTGTTTTGTTTTATTTACCTGTTTTATTTGTACTTTATTTCATGTAAAGCGACTTTGAGTATTAAGAAAATCGCTATATAAATCCTATGAATTATTATTATTATTATTATTAAGAATCCCTTCTGGGAGAGATAAAACCCATCCACTTCATGTTCGGGTCCTGCTCACCCAGCCGAGGATCCATCTCCTGAGGTCTCTAGTCTTTCTTAACATCTCCACCAGATTCCCTTCAGCTTTCCCTCCTTTCCCCACAACTACACATCTTTTCTCAGTTCTAATCAGCCATTTAATCACCTGACATGTTTGTGTTGCTACAGATTTGAAGAAAAAAGTGGGACTGGACATCAACATTTTCTATTTCAGACTTGTAAAGTTTGAAATTAAAACGTTCTCACAATGCATGTTTTTTTGTTTTTAAAAGAAACACCCTCTTTTATCTAATATATTTTTATTTTCTTGGGCCTGGCTCTCCTATATCCCTTTAACAGCCTTATGTTGAGCTTTTTAATAAAACATGCATTTATGTGCTAAACCCAAGATATATGCAATAAATGGGCTAAAAAGCCTTCAAATAAAATGATGTTTTTCTGATAATCAAACACTACACCAACAAATAAACTGAGGTTAGGTCTATATAGCTGCATTAAAGGCATTAGGTAGTGTCTCTTACTCCATTATGAGATGTCTTTTAATGCATTTTCCCTAATTATAATTTTTAATAAAGGATTACTGGTCTATATTGAGGTCATTGAAGGACCATATTCTGCGCATAGACCACAAATTGAATAGGTCTGACAAACAGGAACAGTTACTATGCAGAAGTCTGCATTTGTTTTGTGCAATTTTAGTTCAAAGTTCTGTTTGTCACATTCACAGGAACAAGAAGCACCTGTTTAAAGGTTGATATAAACAAATATTGACCACTGACCCCTGTCCCTGTCCCTGTGTGCATGTCAAGAGTCATATCTGCTTCCTGTGCAGTGAGACTGAGCAGCCACTCACGGCTTCATGTTGAAGAGGTCTTTGATCGTTCCTGCGTTGGCTGTCTGTCCCTTGTCTGCACCCTTGTTGTCCGCAGTGGGAGGATTGAGGCTGGTGGGGCTGGTGGGTGTGGAGGCGTTCTTACTGTGGATCAGCTGTACCTGTTTTGGGTTGGAGACAGCCACAGACTGAGACAGGGACACCGTGACGTGACAGTGTGACAGGGTAAAAGAGAGAAAAGAGACATCTGTCAGTAAAGGTGAAACTCTGAGAGCCAGAGGCCAGAGGGAAATCACAGAGCAGCCAACAAAGATGCTTTGGTTGCTGCTCTTGTGATGAGAAATATTTTACCCAAACCAGAGCACAGATGGACAAGAGGCATGGAGGGACAAAGAGAGATGTGAAGTTAAGAAACCGGTCATCTTCTTTTAAAAAGACAAGGCAGCGTTACCTCATCCTCTGGCCTCTCTGCAACGCTGGCTGCATCGTCAGTGCTGCGCTGGGAGCGCAGGCCGGGCGGGTTTTTACGCCGAATGGATCCACGGGATGAATCTGTGATGCTCTGGATCTGAAGCAATACAAAAGTACAGTAAAGGATTAGGGTCAGTTTGAAATTTCCCTCTGGAGTTAAGTTTTCCTCTCTTACTGCAGCAAAAACAAGTCCAAACACTGACACTAACAAATACATCCCCCCCTACAGAGCCACAAACGAGAGAACACGAGTCATGTTCTTGAGGGTCCTGAGCTGACCACATTTCAAGTTGGTTTCTTTGAAGAGGGTCAAATCTCCAGCAACACTTGTAGTATACAGAACAACTTTGTTTGTAAACCTACCCTAGTGTAATGTAGTTTGTTTTATGTTTTATTAGGACTCTGGCCACAAGCCGAAAGGTGTTGGTCTAGACTTGTTATTTATTCTAAAAGTGCTGCTGGAGTTTTGACCCTTCAAGACTTCATTCCCTTCTCTGTGCACCTTGGAAGTTGGTGAAGTTGTGCCAGAATCCCTCACTCTGCTTCTACAGGCTACTTCAGCCTTCTGCAAAAGCACGTCAAAAACATATTCGAGCTATTTTCTAAAGTTAGGTGATCATTTTCCTGCTTTACCTCTCTCTCCATCTCATTCTTGGTCAGATGCATCTGTTTGAGGATTTGTGAGCGCTGTTCCATGATCAGTGTCTTCTCATAGGTGTAAGCTGAAATGTCACCGTCATGCTATGAAACAAACAAACAAACAAACAAACAAACAAACAACATTACATTACTTTCAAGTTTTATGGTTTTATGTATTAAACCAGTTGTTGACATGAGACAGGGTTCCCACTCTGTTCTAGAGATCATTTTCCAGGACATTTTTTCATTTTCCATAACTGGAAAATTGAAAACTGAATTTCAAAAATTGAGAACCCTGATAAACTGTTTTTTAACAACCAAGTTTTGAGAACAAAAACTCTCCCCCTGCAGGATCTGTGTGTGAACTCAGATTGTGTCAGACAAAACTCTCACCATTTCCACCACCTCCACCTCAGCATCGATACGCAGGTGATAGAGGAAGATGATGAGGTCTTTCTTCATCTGGATGCTGTTGTCATCCATCTGAGCCACAGTGAAGATGCGCATCTTGCACTTCCTCCACACCTAGGTGACACAACAGGAATGTTCACAGGTATCAAACAACACATTCTCAGAGTTATTCTCTACACTGAGTTCTTTTCAGTTTTTCCTCTGACAAAACTACATCAAAGTTTCTCAAATGTAGAGCATGTCTGAAAGTGTCCTGTTTCTAACCTTGTGCTGGCGCAGCAGGAAGGGCAGCAGCATCAGCATGCCTCCATCATGAACGATCCACCACACATCTATGTGACCTTCAGTGAAGCGCTCACTGTTAGAGGGGTAGCTATGGATATTCTTGGGAACCAACAAGGCCATGCTGGCCATTGTTGTCTCTCGGACCACCTCTACAGAAGGAGAGGAGAAAGGAAAATGAATTTGTAATGAAACATGATTGAGAGCCAGGGCAACAGGGGCGGTGCCAGGTCCATGGTCACCTCTGACATCTGATTGGCCACCCCAAGGGCCACCCTGAGATCCTTGAACATGATTGGCTATTTGCCTTGTCAGAGGTGGTACTTATATTGACTTTATATTGATATCAGTCACTTTAGACATACCAATAAAGTTCCTGAACTCTTGGTGGTACTCTGGCTGTTTCCAGTTTTTGGGCCAGCCGACCATCACAGTGTTGTGCTTCAGACCTCCCAGTCCTCCAACCTGGACCAAGTGAGATGTCCCATCTCTCAGGTTGGAGGAGATGACCACCTGAGAGAAGCCCTTCACCTTCTCTGTCTCCATCAGTTTGCGCAAAGACTGAAAATAATGCAGAAATAAGCTGTTAACTAGTCTGTGGAACACTCTGTATTAATGTGTGATGTGTGTGCAGAAATAGTAACAGTTGTGTAACAGCTCTCCACTGTGCTTTCCATCATAACTATATGGTTAACAGATTAGAGTCGAGACCTGATCTGCCCTCTGAGCCTCGGTGTAGTTGTCGAGGAAGGTTCCTTGAACTGAGGTCCCCACGATGGTCAGACCCTTTCCTGCTTTCAGCTGATTGGTCAGAGAAAGGAGACGAGGCTGCTCTACATTCTGTTCAGCATCCACACTCACCAGAACCATGATTTGAGGCCTGATGGAAAAACAAACAGATTTTGTTGAAGATTCAACAGGTTAAAAAGCCTCACTGTTATAGCGTTAAACCTCTACATGAGTAGAGGACTGACCTCCAGTTCTTGGTGTGTGGTGGTCCCTCCTCCAGCCTCATAAGAGCAAAGCGAGCAGCGCTGAGAGAGATGCCACGTATCCCATCACCCCACTCTTTCTCAGCTCTGGGACACAGAACAGTCATGTACTGTCATTCACCTCAAGCAATAACCACTAGTAAAATATTTAGCTGTTGATTTATGTAATACAATGTAATCCTTATGGTTTGTTCAGGGTACTGTTCTGATGATGGTTTCTTACCCACAAAACTCAATGTATTTGTAGATGCAGGTGGCAATCCCCATGGCGACTATGGCGTAATACCAGGAGCAGATGAACATGAGTGAAAGACACAGACTCATACCCAAGAAAGACAGAGCCCTGCAAAGGAGAGGAAGACAGGTATGATGTGACTCACTGAATATTCTGCAAGTTTAACAAAACTGAGTGGTGACCTCAGAGAAAGTTTTGAATTCAGCTAAAGTCATGCTGGGATAAAGATATAGAGCAACAGCCTGTTGAACCATCTGTGCGTAAGTTGTGTCCTAAGTTAGGGTGTAAAGTCCACCCTAAACCATATGTTGAAACTAGTTAGTTTGTAACTTAAGTTGTGTCATAGTTTGGTTTCACCACAGAGACGTAAGGTTAATCTTAACTAGTAGACTGTTGGCTGCAGTATAGGTCAAAAAATCGGCCAAACTTTAAAAAATAAATACACGTCGTACGAATGTTTCTCACATCCGTATGCTGTGGTGATATGTAGTTAGTATTTGACTGTTTTGTGTCCAAGGCCTCTTCTTCCTGAAAAGTTTATTTTTCGTTAGTTATTAGAGTTTAAAAAACGGGGTTTTACTTCCGGGTTTCCTTTGATTCCCAGCCGCCGTAGAGGGAAACTTCAAAGGACACACAGCGTTTTGTGACGTTACACTGTAGGGCGGAGCTTATTACAGTGGCTTCACAGGCTCTGGCTGCACAATGGCGGCGCCCAGGAGCTTCAGAACTGTACAACGGGAAGAGGCAGAGCAACGCTGTCCATTTTTATTTAGAGTCTATGGTCCAAACTAACCACAACATTGTCGCAGATATGACGTTTACATTTCTAGCAGCCAATCAGAGGCAAGCACCAATTTTGATGCAGGGGTTATTACATATTCTTTTGTGCCTAATCGTCTCTGAACTGACCAACGGCTGAAACGAACTTCTGCCAACTGCCGCTACAGTCGCAGAACAACAACAGAAGTGATGTAAATCTTGATAAAGTGTCTTAGTAAGGTGATAAATATAGCCTAAATCCTTAATCTACCTTGTGAATAATAACAGTGACATCGAGTGGTAAAATGGTCAACTGCAACATAAGTTAATATTCTAGAGTGCAAATCTTGCTCATCATATTTTTCCAAAAGATGTAATCCCTCGCGGATAACGGGTTACTGAAGTAATGTAGCTCTAGCGAAAGTTCAGACAGGAAGACTATAAAAGCAATTACAGCAGTGGTTTAACCCTCCTCTCCCTTGTTCAACAGCTCACCTGCTTCCAGCTGCATGCTCCAGAGCTGTCATTGATTAATCAGCGGCGGCTGTCATCCAATAGCTTAGTGGCACGCCCTCATTGTCAGCCTATCAACTTTCTGCTGTGCTTTATAAATGCGTCTCTCTCTCCAGCTAGTTCCTTCTTGCATTGGTGTTGCACAACCCTCCACCTCCCCATCTCAACCTGGTCTCCGCAAAGTCTTCAATTCCTTGAATTCATCAACCTCCACCACTAGTGTCTGGACTCTAGGGGGATTTCTTCTGCTGCCAAATTCACACATCCTACGCTCACAAAATTATCTCTATAGAGTCCTTACGCCAAAGATTTCTGTCAAGTTTCATTATTCATTAAGTTGTAATAAATAACATTTAATCTTCAAACTGTGTCTCTCTTGATTGAAATATAGCTGGGAACCCTCTGTATCTCCTCATCCTCCAAATCATCCCACCTTTCAAAACGACGCTCCTAGCAACGTGTACTCTGCAGCGGACTTTACACCTGCTAGGAGCCAAGTGTAAGAATTAAATTGTAAGTTGTAATTAAGTTGTAGGCTTACGTTGGAACTATCTCAGCTGGTGCAATGCACAAAATGTTAGTAGAGTGTAAACTCCATCCTAAATGAGAAATTACGTTCAAACTAGGCTACGTTTGAACCTACGCACAGCTGGTGCAACAGGCTGCATATTCACAGGTGCAGTATGGGTAAAAAATGAATCTACCAGCTTGGAATTCAAACCTTGATGAATTCCTACATCAAATGTTTGTAATATTATGTATATTAAGTTCAGTCAGGACCAGTCTTGTCAAAAGAATTATTTCTTTGCATACAATAAGTTAGATTTTGTGGTACAGGTCATGTTTTGGGAGCTCCCTGCCTTCCATGTGGCTACGCTGAATGCCAAAGTTTGAGGTGGGGAGAGCACACCTCCAGTCTCTTTCGTGTGCATACATGAAAAGCCAAGGCAGGGAGAGCAGCAGCAAAGACCCCCCCGGGGTTCAGAACAGAGCAGGCATCAGTAACTAATACATATGGCACTGGTAAAATCAGATATAGCATAAAGGGAGGTGCAGGGGTAGAGGTGGGTTGCAAAGAGGTTTACAGGGAAAGAAGCAAGGGAAGGCGAGCTAAAGCCATTTAAATAGAACACCCATTTTGCTATTTGCAAATTGGATGTGTAGATGCAATCAGCCGAGCTTTCAGCTGATAGAGGCTGGTGTTAAGAGCAGCTGTTGTTCTGTGGGCCAAGCTTGACTTCATGACCTGCCTGAATCAACACTATGCTACATTTTTGTATACCGACACACAAACTCACCAGTGGTAAAATTTAAAGCGAGGTCTCCAGTTTGGTGTCCTCAGCAGAGTCTGCAGTGCACAGGCAAGATTGACAAACATGTAGCACATCAGAAAGAACCTGAAAAGCAAAAGACGGAAGAAAGGTGTGAAGAGGAGAAATATACAGAGAAGAAAAGTTAGACATGAAAAAGGATTCTAACAACAGCAGCCTCCTCTTTTAGAGAGTGTGTGAGGGTACAGTGTGCTTACATGGACAGGATAGGTGCGACCGCATCCAGGGAGGCAATAATGATGCCAATCTCACAAATGCTAGCAGTCAGTAGGAGGGCCCAGGTGGGTTCTCCATTAGCTTTGCCGTGCCCGAACACCTGCAGCAACATGAGCAAGGTTTATGTGATCAAGTTTTATGGCAGATTCTTGGACAGCAAATGTTCTCTAAATAAAATAATTTTTTCTGCAGCCTAAAGCTACAGAAGAAGTCATACTGCAACAAAAGTTTGAAAAAGTTCTCTGATGTTTTGAACTCTTTTTGTGTACTCACTCTGAGAAATGGGATGATGCCGTCTCGGGAGATGGCCTGTAGAAGACGTGGAGCTCCCGTCAGACTCTGGAGACCCGCTCCACAGGTGGAGAAGAAGGAGCCGATCACAATGACCCATGGAGATGGCCATGCTAAAGTCCCGATCACCAGGTTACCGTTGACCCCTTCACCAAACCTGTGGGAAAAAAACACTTCACTATTCACTGTGATTCAAGCATAACATCTACCTAAACAGACATGTGACTTGAAATGTGACCATTGGCTGAGTCCTATTCCTTCTTGTAATTGATGCAATACAACCTCTTAAATCTAATATTAGCCCTGCGTGATGCTATACCATTTCAAAAGTATGTACAGTAAACAGTTTTTATTGATTTTAGACATTAATGTTTTGGGGGAAGAGTTAAAGCTGTTAGTCAACTTGTGAATTTCCTGTGGGATATAAATAAATTCATCCTATCTTTTATTCAGTGTTTTTTCTGACAGGTTATCAATTCAGTCTTTGATTTAAAATAAACATTCTACTCAGAAACACAGACAAATAAAATAAGTTGTGTGAAATTCACAAATTTTTACACATGAGACTTACTTGTCTCGTAGGACGACTCCCTCTATACAGGCACCAAACAACACCACACAGGATATGTCTATGGAAGAGCTGTTAAGACACATACAGTTGATAACACCTGATCCAAACATCATAACTTCATTAATACGTCTTTAAGCAGCTTTATAAGATCCCACTAGTTGTCTGTTCCATCCTGCTAAAGGATACACACAGTCGAGGTGGTTGTGATGGCTGCAATCGTACCGATGGGAATCGACTTCTGAGCATCACGCAGGTCTCCAGAGCGGTTTGAGCCGGCCATGATACCTGAGAGAGGAGCACAGACAAAATGATCAGGAGCTTTGGTTTGCATATACATTAATGTATACTCCACATCTTGTGCTATGCCACCTTTGACAAAATGCACCTTGGCCTGAATACTGAAAATGTTACAACAGATTTCTGGAATGTTAGCATGACAGGGATTTTTTAATGCTGACCTCTGCCTGAAAATGTAACAAATCCTACAGGTTTAGTAGTAAAAGTTTGAGTGAGTCCAGAATGATATGCTAATCTTTGAGGGATTGTTGCAGGAAGGTCTTGGTAAAAGCCAAAGCTGATAGAGCGGGATGTGACTGAGAGATTTTGATCAGAGAGAAACCAGAATACACTCATCTCTGTAGAAGAAATTGCATATATTAAATCTGTGTAGGTTCTTTAGGACGTTGGCTGCAAAGTTGATGTTAAAGGTTTAAGTAACTAGTAATTAGGCATCTTAAAAACCACTGACTCGATCCTGTCCCTGAATCCATTTCGGAAAAGACTCATCTCAGTGCAGTATAGCATGGTGGCAGACCTAAAGCGGGACACTACAGACATACTTAAAAGATCATGGGAGGAAGACTTGGGCCTGTCTTTATCTGAAGACACTAGGGGCTCTATACTTAAGCGTGATAACACAACTTCTCTCTGTGCTCGTCATTGCCTAATCCAGTTTAAGGTGGTACACAGAGCTCATAGCTCTAAAGCTAAACTGTCTTGTTTCTATCCCGACATCAACCCGTACTGTGACAAATGCAAGAATGCAGAAGCATCACTTGTTCATATGTACTGGCAATGCCCTAGTCTTAATAAATGCTGCACCAAGGTATTTCAAACTGTATCCAAGATAATTAATGTTAAATTGAAACCCAATCCTCTTCTTGCCGTGTTTGGAGTCACTGGAGGAGTGGTACAGTTATCGGCACAAAAACAGCAGACCCTGACCTTTGCTTCCCTTCTGGCCAGGCGTGCCGTGCTGCTCAGATGGAGAGACGCTACCCCGCCCACGCATGCACAATGGTTGGCAGAAGTTATGGCTTGCTTAAAGCTAGAGAAAATAAGATTCTCACTCCAACATTCAAATGCACAGTTTATTGAAATTTGGGGACCCTTTCTGAACTCTGAACACAACCTTTAAAACCATGATTCAGATGCAGCTTCATCATCTCTCTCTTTCAGATTTACAACTAGGTCTTTAATGGGACTGGGGAAATTATTTCACGTCATCACTGGCAGTGACAGGGTAGGGATTGTTTTATAATGGATATTTTTTGTTTATTTTTTTGCTTTTTGTTTACCATGATATTTTCTTTAACCTAAAAAGCAAAACAGTGGAATAGGCTGTTGTTGTAGGTCCATGCTTCACTTACATACCATGCGCAGTTAATAGTTCTTTTTTTTCCCTGTTTTACCCACTTATTTGGTAAAATGACACAAGCTGTCAGCTATCAAAGATAGATCAAAGATTACTGTGAGCATTGACTTTCTTTCTTACTGGGATTGACCACTTAGCTATGAAGAACCAGACTCAACTCGGTCGAGGCATGATGGCTGTCTAACATGAGTCTGGTTCTGCCTGAGGTTTCTGCCTGTTAAAAGGAAGTTTTTCCTCACCACTGTAACTAGCTAAATACTGCGATGTGCAATGCTCATGATGGATTAAGGTGGGGTCAGACTGAGTCTTACCCTGTCTTGAAGTTGGGTCTCTGTTCATAATTTGACATAGAGTGGTCTAGACCAAGGTTATTATAGTTAACGAAAACTAACGAAATAACGAAAACGAGAGGTGAAAAAACATTTCCGTTAACTGAAATAAAAATAAAAACGAGGCTTCACAAAAAAAACGAAAACTAACTGAAACTGTATTGTGAGTTTACAAAACTAACTAAAATAAACTAAAATGATAGAGAACATGTCTTTAGTTTTCGTCTTAAACTCAGTATTTTGAGTGGATATGTGATAAAGTCAGAGACTGATCGGGTGGACGTCTCTGCTCTGCTCTCTGCTCTCTGCTCTCTGCATCTGCGCGGGAGCGCGCCGAACGGAGCCTGCAGCTGACGGGCGCGCGCACTCACAGCGAGGCAGAACTGCAGGGGGATTAAATTGAGACGAACTCTCTCGCTCCGACTACCTGCCCTGTTTATAACCGTTCCTGTGTGAATGCCCAACAAGTAAGTATAATGAGACGGAGAACTGACTTTTCCTGTCCATAAGCATTCACGTGTGTTAAAACTCCCGAGAGAGAAAATAGACGCCATGAGGGCATGCGTCATCTCATATTATGAATCACCCATATGATCCTGTTCTGTTCATTTATCATTATAAGTGTTAATGGTTAATTGGTGGCAGTGGTATTAGAGTGATATGATTATTAGTATACTTGTAGTGGTAGCATCTGAATCATTATCTCTGTATCAATGATTATTGTTTATTGCTTATTTTATTGTTAAAGATGTATCAGTGAGTCACCATATTATTTAACACTATAGAGGGTCAGTAATGCTAGCCTAAGTGTCCATATTGTGACCATCACCCTTATGTTTGTGTATTTATTTGATGTGTTTCCGACCACACTCATACCTATTCCTCTGTGGCCTCATTGGGTCTGCTGAACTGTTGTGCTGTACAAGGAGAATATTCACTAAACGGTTAAAGCTCCCGCCTGTCTCCTGTCCAGTGTGTTCTGACCGACACCCCAGGGAGAGTACTATCCTACAGAGTATCCACCAGTATTCCCTATTTTTTAGGATATGAATTTTTTGTTTGTTTTCTGCCAGTTTCACTTCATTTGGCTCATTCGCACAAGCAGGCACACGTCCACACTTTGCCTGCAGAGCGTTAATGGCAGCGAAAGTCAGGAGAAAGCGGCAGAGCCCCATTTGGGATTACTTTGAATATGACTGTCTCTGATAGGAGTAAGTGCCTTGCAATGGAAGGTGATAAAATATGTTGAAAATATGTTTCTCAAGGGGGAAAATCCCACTAATCTTAAAGTCCATTTGAAAAGCTCACACAAGACGGCTAACCTAGCATACCTTGTCAAGGCAAGAGAGAGCGGCCAGGCCCCTTACCCTGAAACAGAAGCTAACCCCCGGCCAGGCACACAGGCAAAAAAGACTAAAACTAATACTGAAACTAATAAAAACTAAACTAAAACTAAGCATTTTCAAAAAATAGAAACTAAACTAAACTAGCAAACCCGCTTCAAAAACTAATTAAAACTAAACTGAAATTGAAAACAAAAAGTCAAAACGAAATAAAAATAAAAACTAATGAAAAATGCAAAACTATAATAACCTTGGTCTAGACCTCCTATGTTTGTAAAAGCGTCTTGAGATAACGTTTGTTGTGATTTGGCGCTATACAAATAAAGATTGATTGATTGATTGATTGAAGAATATCTTTCGTTGTGACCAAACTTTTATCTTTCGTTTTTCAAACAAGAGAACAGAATGCAACCCAAGAACTAAAATTACAAACATCGGTGCTATCCTGACCCCAGAACACATTGACACATACTTACATTAACCCTCCTGTTATGTTCCGGGTCAGAATGACCCATTTCAAAGTTAAAAAAAAAAAAAAAAAAAATCAAAATAGCGCATTTTTTTGGTATGAAACTTCTTCTGCTTGGCTTAATCAGCATAAACAACATATAAAATAAAAATGGTTCATTTAATATATTTGCAACCCCCCCTGTATGTTTATATTACATAGATACTGTTCATGGGTCAACTTAACCCGGCAGTCAAAGTGGAGGCTAAAAGGGGTCAGAAGTGTCAAACACAATTTTTTTCTTTGCTACTGTTTGACATATTTCACCCCAATCACGAACACCCACATTTAAACTGATTGAGTTATCCTCATTGAACCATGATCTTTGAGAATTAAAGAACACCATTGCACTAAATATTGATTTAAATGGTTAGTAATGGAGTTTATGATGAGATTTTAAAAAAAATGCATTGGGATTTTTGGGGTTCTGACACTTTTGTTTCATTAAATATGCCCCGGGTCAAGTTGACCCAGTAAACATTATTGCTGTTCCTAAGAAACGAGCATAACAGGAGGGTTAAGGGGGTTTGGTGTGGTTGCGTATTGTGTGTGGTGCTATCCCAAAAACTACTGTTTACCATAAGTGAGTATAATTCAGGCAAAAATAAATTATTATTTTGAGTTATTTTGTAACTTATCTTTTGTGCAACTAAAAACATTTTGGGATGCATGAAATATAACCGAGTTATAATTTCACTTCCTAATTTTTTCTAATACAGCTAGTGCAACAGGCTACAGAGCAGCTTTAAACATACTTTTGGTAATGACAGCCCATGTTGTGGACCTCTTCAGACATCTCTTGAATGGTGTTGTGTGCTAACCTGTGACTGATGGGAAGTAAATCCCAACTAGCAGGGTGAAGAAGCTTGTGATGTCAGCCAGGACATAACGGTTGGAGCCTGTTGTGGGGGGACTGTCTGGATCTGCGTCAGATGACAGCCCACGTTTCTCCAAAAACATCCCTTTTTCCAGGTAGTTACCAAACAGATTCTCTGAAAGGCAGAAGGGGATTAAAATAGGTGTGTGTGTTAATAGGTGTGTGAAGTGGATGGAGTCTTGGGGGGTGTTTCAATTCATATTGATAAGGTGAGTGTTACCTGCCAGGATGCCACTTGTGACCCCTGGGATACCCTGAATCTCTGTGACGTTGTTGTTGGTGAAGTAATCGTCACATGTGGCGTTGAGGCTGTCAGAGTCACAGAAGGACCTCCACAGTTTGGTGGTGACAGTGTCATTGTCTATTTCGATGACCTTCGCACAGATGTCGTATCCTTTAGAGAGAAGAGTACGATTTCCGAGGATGCAGACGCTGCAAAGAAGAACAACAAACGTCATAAACTTGCACCATCACCAAGACTTTCACTCGATGAAGGAGTCACTTACGGGAACACCGGGGGGTCGAGAGCAGTCTTGATTACTCCGGCATAAACAGCCAAGATGGAAAGGATGACACAGGCGAGGAAAACCAGCGCCAGCTTGTTCACGTACTTGACCCCGACGAACACCACCAGCGCCATAAAGCTCAGTACGATGGTGCCATATACACGCATGTTGTTGAGGAGAGCCGCCTCTGCTTCGGCCCCCTCAAGACCCTCAATCTTAAAGATAGCCATCTGGGGAACAATATAAATCTGACAGGATGGAAATATGTGGGGATTGGATGTAGAGGTTGGAGAATGTGGAGAGGTGTGGTGGAGTATGGTGGAGAAGTTTGGTCATCCAAAACTGACCTAAAATCAAAAAGTGAACAGATTTAGGATGCAGGATTTCTAAACTCTGTGATGTTATAAACCCTAAAAGAACTGAAATTACCCAGGGCAAGTTTTCAATCTATGCATAAAATACTGTTAATAAAGGAAGACCTGTGAGATGAACCACAGGGGAACAGTTTTCATGATCAGCGTGTTTCACTTTTGTGAGCAGAGTGACATTCGCTGCCTTCTTTCAGTTGATCTAAGCAGCAAAATCACCAGATATGTGTGCATGAAATTTGTCCTTGTTAATGTCATACATTAATAAAGTCATCAATCATAAGGTCTTTACACTGAAATTAAATGACCTTTTAGACAATTATTGTACTTTTACTCCACTACATTTCTATCAGTGCTCTAGTTACTCACTACTTTTGCTTTGATGTCAGCTCATGAATTTCCTTCTCTTTTCTGAAATCTGATCCCTAAGACAGTAAAATGTGTTTATGTAGTTCTGTTTGTCTCAGTGGTTTAGCCGTACCTGTATGTCATATGACTCCACGGTTGAACGTGGTGCAAACACAGAGCAGATTTCACTCAGATCAGGCAGTTCATTTAGAGGTGGTAATGATGGCTATAATTCTCTACCTGAGCACCCATGTTCATATCTTCAGGGTTAGGGTTATGAGTGTATAAAAATATGTTTTGAGATATTTTAAGGACTACTTTGAATACTGAAGTATTTTTTAAAAGCAAGTACTTCAGGACTTTAACTCAAGTAATAATCTGACAGAGCAACTTTCACTTGTATTGGAGTAATATTTGACCTGGAGTATCTATACTTCGAATTAAGTAATGAAGCTGTGTACTTTGTCCACCACTGTTGGTTACACATGCTCGTAGTAAAATCTTTTATGCTTGAAGTCGACTACCTAGAACCAAATCCTTGTTGAAATCCCTCCTAATAGTAATATCAAATAATATATTTAATCTATTTTGGGAATTTCTCCCTATAAATTGCATTAATTTTATGTGTCATATTTCCTGAGTCAAAATTACAACGATTTGAGTTTGATTTTGATTTTTTCTTCTTCAAAAGATCTTAGGCATTTGGGTCTGACTTGTGTTGGTTTTTCAAAAAGGAGCAGAGATGATTAGTTTATCACCGTGGGTGATATACTTTTAACACATTCTTCATACAACTACTTCAAACCCTTTAAAATTGTATTTATAATGAAAAAAAAAACATCAATATGTAGCTTTAAAAAGCACACCCTTGTGCTTTCTCCTATGAAGTAAAAATGTGTAGGGTGAAAAAGGTTAATATACATAGAACACTAAGAGAGGAAAAGATGATAATTCAAACAATCATTAGGTGAGTAATTTAATAATAAAAGCTACTTACAAGCAGAATTTCAATACAGCCAAGAATGTACATGGCACCTGCAAAAGTGGTGCCCAAGTAGAAACAGATTCCAACTGCTCCACCAAATTCAGGCCCGAGGGACCGGGAGATCATGTAATATGAACCTCCAGCTGTGAGTCACACACACAAACACACGCACAGAGGAGTCAGAGCTGTTATTCACAAAACAATGATATAAAAAATAATAAACCACCACCGATTTCCACTCACCCGGTACAACTCCGTTTGTTGCGATGGCGCTCATGGAGATGGCTGTGAGCATGGTCTGAAACAGAGCAGGGTGACAAAGCAGAGGATGAGAGGCAAAAGGTGGGCACGCCAAATTAAACATGGCTGACGGCGAGGATTTATCATTTCAGCGTTTTTCAAAGGCTTTATCCTCAAAAGAATATTGTAATTATTAATGAATTAATTTTTTAAGTAGCCTGATTAAACTCACAAAATGTTTTTCTTCTTTTCTCTGTTCATTTGACTAACTGACTTTCTTCTTTATTAAACTAATCTGTGAAGGGAGAGGTACAAAATCAAAATGCTCCACAGCAGGGGTTCCCAAAGTGTGGGTCAGGACACCCTAGGGGCCGCAAGACACAAATGGGGGGTCGTGAGATGTCTTCCAGAATGTTTCTTTTAAGATATCTAAAAATCTTTATTATTATTATTATTATTATTATTATTATTATTATTATTATTATTATTATTATTGTATTTTTTTCTATTTATTTTTGCTCTGTTGGTTTTGTATTAGCAGTTGTATTCATTTCAGTAATACTGAAAAAATGCAATACAAAAAGTTGAATGACAAAAGTCATCTAAAAATAGTACATTTTATCCATTTTAGTAAAAAATACCGACCAAAATAGTCGATAAGCTTGAAATAAAACCATGAAAGTAGAAAATGTAATGAGTCTTCTGCCTTTCTTTTTGCCAGATGACTCCTAAGTTTATGATTAGTGAACAGTTAATTATCAAAAGCATGAGTAGCAGTAGGTTAATTCATAACAGCACAGGAAACAGAGCCACATGCTCATATAGGTAGGGTCATTGTCTGCAGACCAGCTAAATGAAGCCACATTAAATCCCTTTGAGGGACAGTGGGGGTCCCGAGTCTTTGGCACCTATATTTTGGGGTTTGCAAACTCAAAAGTTTGGGAACCCCTGATTTACATCTCAAGAAACCACACAAGTGAAGGGAAAAAAAGGAATATCTATATATTTTTACCTCTGCCACAGTGAAATTTGACTCAACTGTTTCTGATCAAGTGCTGACAACAGGAACATTTAAAGTCACATTGTTGGACATTTGAATACAGAGCTGTCTGTGATGATTGCATTTTATATTGTGGTGCTGTTTGCTATGTGCAATAAAAACCCTGTGGAAGTCATTCTGTCTAAAGGATCCGCATAAACTGGGGCTGATTGACTACAGGTCTTGGTGGATAATCAGATATTCATGAAGGTCAATAAAATCCTTTTTTATATAGAGCACTATCTTGGGTCAGTCGGAAACATAATGATTGACTTTATTCTGAGGGCTTTCAACATTCACAAAGTCAAAATGAAAGCAGTATGAAGGATAGTATTGTTGGGATGCACGGCAGTCCTACATAAAGAGCCTGTTTTGAATCACACGTGGGGATGAACTGAAGTAAGATGTAACAAATTAATCAAGACTTTTTCATTTAGCATAATTACAATTAGTTTTGGGACTTTCAATTTGACAGTTTTTACGTAATCCCTGATTAAATGCATTTTTTTTCCCAACCACAACTCAGGCCATGGAAAGAAACTCTGCAACCTGAAGGATAGATCATTGCCATTTTTAACAAAATCCATAAATCATTGTTAAAATTCATTAGCTGTGATTATGTTTACACAGCAGTTAGCTGTCTTCATGATGGATGAGATTTAAAGTGATGTGGGAGCAGACGTCCCTCTTAGTTAAAACTGGCAGACTGAGCAGCAAACAGATGTGTGTGTGTGCAAAAAAAAAAAAGAAGGTGATGGGGGTGGTGGTTGTCACCTTCAGCATCTGTGCAATGTGCATATATTCTGTTTTATAGATTAGTCACAAACTCTGTTCACTGTGTGTGCTAACGAAACCACTTGGGGCGACAGATATGTGCAGCTGTTAAAATAAATTTAACAAGACCATTTTAAGCAGCATCTGTTTTGTTGACCACAGTTTTTGTTGCACAACAGATATATGATGACAGAAACGTCTGCAGTTTCACTCACTGTGGAGCAACACATGAAAACGATGATGAAGGAGCCAAAGACGCCTCCGATCCCGACCATCCACGTCATCCGCAGGAAGAGGATCACCCCAAAAATGTTCTGGATACACGGGAGGTAGACGCCCATCAGAGTGCCGAGCTGTGGAGCCTGAAAACCCCAAATAAGGACAGTGATCATGTTAGAATGAGTGTATTTTACTTTTTTCACTTTGTTGTCCTGTTTCCTAAAATCTTGTGCTTTTCTTCATACAATTTACTCTTAAAAAAAAAAAAAATCTAAGTAATAAAAGAACACATTCAAATGTTGCTCTTAGATGTCTGAATCTCATGTGGATCCCTGCATCAGGGGCGTGTCCAGAACTTTTTGACCGGGGTGGCCCAACTGAGGCTCTCGCATAGGCAGGGGTGGCCAGGGCATTTACAAATAAATAACATTTACCCTTTCAGTCATCACAACCTACTTTCATTAAAGTATTAAAGGTGACATATCATGCAAAATCGACTTTTTAATGGTTCTCTACCTGAAATATGTTTCCCTGGCATGTCTACAAACCCCCCCGAAAAAGAAAAAAATTAATTTTGCCCCCGTTTTGATTTCTACACCTTTCTGTAAATGTGTGCTGAAACGAGCCGTTTCAGATTTCCGTGTTTTTGTTACGTCACAACAATATCCGGTCTGTCACGGAAGTCAGAGCTTGGAGCTTGTTCAGCCCATAGACTGTATAAAATACAACTCAGCTCCGTTTTTCATTACCTGCACACATGTGTGGTAACAAGGAGCTTAAGGGAGGCATGCTAGTTGTAGGCTGTCTTAATAAACACAAAGGTCAGTTTTACTCCCCACGTCTGCAGATTTGAAGATCTAGTGGATGATTTTATTTTTCATGGAAAAGTGCTAGCGCTAGTTAGCATAGCCACATAGCTACATGTTCGTAGCTGTAGCTGTGTACCAAGAACCACGTGGACATACTGACAAATAAAACAACAAGAAACACTAAATCTGTGACCAATCCTTCAGAAAGGTCCTGCTACAGGCGCCTCTCCGTCAGGATCAGATTTTGGATCAAATTCAGAGGGTTGAAGTAACGTGGGTCTGTGAGCAGCCTTGTATATTCAGCCAACATGTAAACATTAGATCAACGTGCTGGAGAGCCAAGGCCACATCCACTTCCTGAGGGGGCGTGGTCAGAGAGAAAACAGACTGTTCTGAGGAGGGCTGAAGAAGAGTGTTTTTCAGGCAAGTCAAAATCTGATTTCAATGTGTTTTTTTGAGAATAACTTTAAAGACATGTTTTGGGGACCTCTTAGACCAATATATTTTGATGAAAAAAGCACGATATGTCACCTTTAAACAGTTGTTATATTCCCTTTGACTTAAAAAATAAAACATTACAAGGTGGCATACATGTTTGAGGACTTACAAAAGATGTTTTTTGAAAGTCACATTTGAGGGCACTAATAAAGAAATCTACTGTCAGCCTTTTAACTCATCCAAAGTTATAGATTTTAACAGAAACCCCACCTCTGATAAGGCAAACAGACAATCATAGTTTAGGATTTTGGGGTGGCCCCAAGCGGCAACCTCCGGTCTAAAAATATGAGTCAATGCGGAAGTGTTAAAAGCTGCAGTTCATCGAGGATCCGCTTGAGGCTGGCTCCGGAAGTACCGGAAGTCACATACACATGAATGGGAAAAAGACGATCTTTACAGCAGAAATAAACATGTTTACAGCCTGGTACAAAAGGCAAGTGTAGTCTGAATAGCTAAATTCTCGATGTCATCTCACTGTGAGGGGGGTGAATTTTTTTCTAACGCGGCAATTTCGAAGATATTGAGATTACTAGTCTTCCAATGAGAGGCACAGCTGCCTGTGGGAACACTGCAGCTGTTGGCTAGGAGGCTCAAAGCCCGCCTCTTTACGTCACACTGGCTCGACAGAAGCAATATGGCTGCTGCAGCCGATTGGCTTCAAAACAGCATTCAGAAACAGATGGGTGACGTCACGGATACTGCGTCCATATTTTATACAGTCTATGGGTGGCCCCTGGGGTGGCCAATTGGATTTCAAGGGGTGCCAGTGCCACCCTTGGACACCCCTCTGGACATGCCACTGCCCTGCATTACCCTACCTTTACAGGTTTTTTAGACGGACGCGCCCCCTCTTCATTGTTCTCGGCCTCTTCGTGCTCTTTGCTGCCGGTTGGCAGGTTGGAGTAGTTTGCCAGACTGCTGAGCAGAGAGGAAACCATGGGACTGGTATCCATCTCCTCCTGCAGGAAAAACAAACAGAAACAGTCTGAGTCATATCTGATCTGGAAATCTAATGATGACAGGAAACTGTTGCCATGAACTTCAATGGTCTGAATATAAACGTGTTTAACAGCTGCAGAATCTGTTCCACATCTCAGTGTGTTATAAAATAAGAGTTGGAAGCTGTCTTCACCTCAAACAGAGCCATGTTCTTGCCGTCATACTGCTGGCTCTTCTCTGCGTCACTGGCTGCACTGCTGTTGATGAAAGGACTGCTCTCTTTGGGGTTCCCATCACCTGAAACAGAAAACACCAGGCAGCAGATTTAGAGCTTAATCCTCCTCACACACAGCTAAAAAGGCTTTTTTAAAACTCTAATAAAAAATAACTAGACAGAAATGAACTCTGATTGTTGATCTTGTCCAACGTGGGAGATTTAAGAAATGAAAAGACTTTTGTAGATCAAAGCAAAATTCTGACTTTATGGGCAAATGCATGATTTGAGAAGTTGAATTGTTTCCTCATATTTTACTTTCGATCATTAATCTGAATCCTCCAAAAGACACAAAACTGCTTTAAAGCCCCTGTCTGTTTGCGTCAATTTTGGCAACCCGGGTGGACAAAGTGGTACTTCTTCCAGCTTGGCTAACTTTGTCCTGCACATGTGTAAGTGTGTTCCAGCCTACTATTAACAGCAAAATGTATCCCTCACAGTTAAATGTTGCTGTTTGTACATCATCGTGTATAATAGATGGACATAGTCTCCGGGACGTCAACCATTAGGTTCTGAAGCTGAGTTTTGAGGCTCATCGTCCGAGGTTGAAATATATTGGAAATGCTGACTCAACCTAACTTTTGGTCGACCTAACTGCAGGCAAAGAGGTTGAGTTGAGGCAGGCCTTAAGCTTCCTCACTAACAGCTACAGTGTGCGTGCCTGTCAGTCAGGTCAGCCATGCGCTTTATGAAGAAAAACTTGTGTCTTCAAACATGTGTGCAGATCAGGCCATTAACATTTTTGAACCAGGCTGTAAACATGTTTATTTTTGCTGTTGATACCAGCTCTTTTGAATGGGTGTGTATGTGGCATCTGGTACTTCTGCAGCCAGCATCAAGCGGACGCTCGAGGTACTGTAGTTTTTAACACTTTCGCATTAACTTTTTATCTTAAAACTAGAGGCTGCCACTTGGTGGAGACACTAAAAGTAAACACTCAACGGGACACCCATCCCGTTAACAGTCAGTTTGTATAACAGTAGCATGAACCAGTACCGTGGAGAGGGGCTGCTGGAAACAGGCACTGGAATAATTATGTTCCCGTTTCAACCTTAACATCAGAGTTTCCATGAGACAGCAGCGTGGAGTGCATGTTTGTATTTTACTGCCACAGACAGTCTTTAATTTCAGCAGCTGGCACTAACATTTCCTTCTTTTGCTATTTGATGCAGTTAGCATTCTTCTTCTTCTGTTATTTAATGCAGGTGACAAACAGTGTTCAGCTTTGCAGTTTTTTTCCCAACAGAAAGCAAAACAAAATCAACAAATAAAAAAAAAGAACATTCAGAAAACACACACTGAAAAATGTTGATCAGATAAGCTTTAACTCTCCAGTATTATTGATCTATGTCAAAGAGGACATGATGACTTGCAAACCAGAGCTTTATTGCATTTTTTTAAAACCACTTAAAGCAGCCGTATTAGTTTTGATGTCACCCTCTCTTATAGGATTAAGTCTGCAATGTCCTCTGTAATCCACATAGACAGCCTTCTATTAATCTTCATATTTTGGGACATTCAGACAATCCTGACCCCTATGGCACAATTGTTGACATCCTCTTCCCCATTAAAAGAGTACCACGCTCCTGAAAACAATGCATTCTGGGAAGGATTGTATGGACAGCTTCTCCTTTCAATGAAAAACTGAAAATTACCATGAAAATCATTTCGTTCAGGGAATAAGTAGAAGTATTAGTAGAAAGAGTGACATTTAGGGACATTCTGCAGCACCTGATCAGTTTGTGCTACACAATCAAGCTTTTTTTCTTTCAGGTCCCAAGGCTGCAGCAGTATTATACAGTAATCTTTAGACTAAAAAGGAGTCGAATAGCAGCTGAACTGCCCTCACGCAACACATAATCCTCTGAACAACTGACTGCTCTGCTAAAGAAGCCTTTCGCCTTTTCAAATTGGATTAGAAAGCTTTTCAATATAAGGTCGACTTTAAGATGTTTAAAGGATGAGAGATTTTGTCAGCTTTCTATCAATACCTGTTTCATTAGTGATGTAAATTGAATGATGGGAATTCTCTATTTTTCTCTGGCTGTGCAGCAGATACTGTTAAACTCTTTGTTTCCTTTTCAGAAGAGGGTTGTCTAGTGACATTTAAACTCACAGCAGTTTTATTTAATTATTATCTACTCATGTTTGTAGTTTAGATGATGTTGAAGCCAACCACCTGAGTATTCTGTAATCCAGCATGATTTTTAAATCTGCATTTAAAGCTCATTTCAGCTCTCGGCTTACAGTGAAATCAGCTTTTAAAAAATTGCGATTCAACCAGTTTTTCAAAATATGTGTGTGTGTGTGTGTGTGTGTGTGCACGTGTGCAGGCTTGAATGCTTGTGTTTGCCTGCTGTGTGTTGAAAGTTGTTAAACATTGATGAATTATTGAAACATATGCTGTCAATAAAAGGCATAACATTTCTGAGTGATGTTATGTCAGAAAGAAAAATGGTACAACAATAGGTGGTACCACTAAGGATATTTAAACAGAAATTTGAATTCAGACAAGCCAACTAATCTGAAGGTAAGAAAAAACTCAGCAATAAGGTCAAAATTGAGAACAACGTATTTAACACGACTAAACATGGGATCACAGAGTCTCTGAGGAAGCAATGTCAATATGGGCAATGTGGCTCACGTTACCAGCACTAGAACCACTACCCTTTCATCCCCCTCTACAATAATACAAATATGTAACAATTTATTTCACACGCTAAACATGAGATCGCAGAGTCCGTGGGTAATCAAAGTCAATAGGTTTGCTTAGTGAAAATTTAGATATTTTTGTGGCCCCGTGAAAAAAATCCCTAAAAATGGCTAAATAGCGCCCCCTTGAATTTGTAAATTTTAAAAGGTCAGCCCCTCAACATGGTTCAACATATATGCATGAAAATTATTTTGCTCATGTATCATGCCAAGACCTACAAAAAAGCCTCTTGACATCATGGTAAAATCCCAACAGGAAGTCAGCCATCTTTTTTTTCTCGCCAGTTTTTCACCTGATTTGCAAGGGTACGTATTTAAGACATCTTGCCCAAGGCCTTTTCTCCGATCAAGTCCAAACCACGCACATTTTGTACTAGACAGACACATTGAAGATTCAAAATTGTTAAAGGCATATCATTCACACTTAAATTGTGGGCGTGGCAGACTTTCAGGTGGTGCATCAAACGCACATTGTCTTGCCAAAATCTCACGAAATCAGCCACATGCATTGGCCGTTTATCCTATATATATATATATTTTGGGGCTCTTGTCAAAGAAATAAAAAAATGTGCTCCATAGCGCCCCCTAAAGGGTTGAAAAAGAGGGTAAAATGCCCCTCCCAAGAGAGGTTTTTTGAGCTACGTGCATGATTTCAGACATGCATATTAAGGGCATCAGGACGCACAGAAAAGCCTCTTACACCCATATCTGAAACTCAACAGGAAGAGTGCCACCTAGCTTTGAATATGAAATATGGTGCCCAGATAAGGGCTCACTGGTGATTCTGGTGCCAACTAGCAAGTGTGAGAACCTTTAATCATTACGTGCACAAAAAAATCCCAACCTGCCTATAAACTCACAGCGACATATCAACAAAACTTACTAAAGAGGATATGTTCAAATAATAAGTTAACCATTTAGGCCACAAATTGCCCCACTTGGCAGCTGTGCACGTGGGGGTGTGATGAGAGAGAGAGAGGATGCAGAAAGCTGGCTTTATACCAGGTGAACACTGGGCCCAGGTGCTCAATGTAAGGGCCATCACACAAATCACCAGGTGGGAGAACCTTTAAAGCAATAAAGTTGCATATAAATGATAGGCACATTTATGATTTGGCATATTAATTTACATGTTAAGCCTATATGTAATTCGGAGAAATGATAATCTGTCTCCTGATGCATTTTATTTCACTTAATAAGACTGAAGTTTAAGTACTCAGACTAAACTAAAGCATCAAAGAAAACACTACACAGGTCACATGCAACCTCAGTGATTTCCCTCCAGACCCTGAAAGAGCAGCTACAACAATCTATGTCCATCATGCAATAAACCTGTGAGTTATAATCAACGAAGAGCTGTAATGGATTCTTGCTGGCCACCCTGGTATATAAGTGCTGTGTAATAAGCATCCTTCATTAAACATCATTTTTTCCAAGCAACAACGCAAACTAAGTTTTAGTTCCTTAATGCTTTGAAATAAATAAATAAATAAAAGTTCAATGCCAGTATTGCTGTTAGTTGCATTGACAATGCTGTATTTATTTATCTGTAAAATATGTGTATTTTACCTCCATATGTCAATAATAAACACCCATAAGCAAGCTGCATTTAAACACACCACAAACTAGACACCACAAACATTTAACTAAAAACGAAGCTCTGCTCTAAATTCATTTCTGAAGTAACTATATAATGAATTAAGTTTATTGTTTGATTTGTTTAACTTTCTTTTTAAATTAGAGAGCAGACCTTCCTGTTTCACTTTCTGTAAGCTGTGGTTGAGCACCTTCTATTAACAGGCTGCAGAGTATACTTGCTGGAAAAAGGTTAACAAGGGAGTTAAAATTTAAGCTTATTCCTTGTCCATTTATGGCTTTGTGCACAATGCATCTTAGGCCACAGGATGAAAAAATAAGAAGAGACCATAAGCAGTTGCACCAACAATGAAGTCAGATTAAACTGTTTTTTTTTTCTCTCCTTCCTTCCTGTCAGTGGTAATCCTGAACAGATATGACACTTTCTGGAATCACGTCCATCCAATTTGACCAGCTTTTTGTTCTTCTTTTTTTAAATCCTCCCCGGCTCAGAGCGGGAAACAATATATTTAGCTCAGAGTCCTTTTTTTCTTACTCCAAATAAAACAAAGGCTTGCGTGCAGCATTAACAGTCACTTAACTGCACTTTGTAGACCCTGAAAATGTATCAAGTGTTCTTTTAATTTTTCCAGCCTGAAAAATAGCCTGTTATTTCTACAAGAGGAATACACTGCTGTGCCTCATATTCACATTTATATGCTCGTTCTTTTGGCCGTTTTTGATTTGCAGAACCTTTAACAGCCAGGGTAAAGACTATGATAGTTGTGTATTTTAAAGCTGGAACCTATTGGTAGATTTATCATTGACAAATTGAAGTCGAAAGGATTAGCTGATTGCTAGCCACAAATGGACTATCATCCATGTTGCCCTTAAGTTTTCAGTGCCATTACCAAAAGAATCTCTCTGTAATTTGAGATTCCTAAAATCTGGTTCTAAATGTGGTCTGGTCTGGAGTTTATAAAACTTTCTATTTAAAGAACATTATGTTTGAGCTTTAACAGAGGCTAAAAACTGAACAAAAAGCCCCACTGCTCAAAAATACCACCAGTTTTAGCATCAATTGTACAACTTTCTCCCCATTTTACAAAGCTCTTCATGGAACTACACTATATTCCAGATATGCTTTTCCTTTCAACACAGTCCTCACTGGTCAGTGCAAGGTCACACCACAACAGTTTTCTTGTATAACATACTGTCTGAGCTCTACTGCTGTTAATGCATTATGTTTTTTAGAGTGTTTTCTTGTTCTTGGAAGCAGTTAAAAGTGGCACAAGAGGGACCCTGCAGAACAAAAGGAGGGTCAACAAAACTGTTAGAGCTACCTGGGCTGTATTGAAGAAAAAGAAAACATTTGATGTATCTTTCTCGACTGTGATATAACCAGAAGTGCCCGGTCTGGGGATTTCTGCCTCTGATTGAGCTCACAATAGGCTGCAATAGGTAGTTTGGAACCTATTCTTAAAATAGGTGACTGACAAAGTATCCATGAAGCAATAGGTGGTCTCCCTATGGATACTTAGGACTGGGTGAGCCCATAGACTGTATATTAAAATGAATGCCATATGTGTTCACTCACTGTGAAGCCAAAAGATTTAGAGCTCCCCCTCCTGAAAGGCTGCAGTATAGGTCATAAACCCCCACCTTTGTCATGTTAACAGATGGAACATTGGTCAATCTATAGAATTAAATACACATCAAGTAAAATGTTCTCAAACATGGTTGATGTCATTCATTAGTTCATTTGTTAGTTCATATTGTGTTGATTAATGTCTCAGAGCTCATTTTTCTGCAAAGTTTTGTTTAAATTAGTTATTTAATTTTAAAAAAAGATTAGTGATTGACATCTTTGTTGACAAATGTGAGCTCCTGCAGTGTTCTGTACCTGATTAGCAGAGCAAATGAGGAAGCGTCTGTTTCAAATCAACACCTGAATCTGTTCCACTATGGCCTGTACCCATCTGAGGGTTTTTGACCTTTAGTTTAATGCGTGTTCTGGTTATCAGAAAGCATGTAATGTCAGTCCCGCAGTTCTACCAGGCAGGCCGCTACTGCCCATGCCTTGACTGCACCAGTGCAATATGTCAGTGCCCATAGAGTAAGGATGGGCATTTAAAGCCAAATACTATTTAATAATCATTAGCAATTATTCTGCAATTATTCAAATAATTCCCCCGTGTACACACACACACCTGTCTCGTTAACGGTCTGTTTGCGTGGCAGTTGCGTTAACCAGCAGCAGGACCAGATGCTGCTAGTCGCAGGCACTGACAGTGTCCGTCAAGGTCTTTACGCCAGTGTTTCTGTGACGCAGCAGCGTGGCATGTGTGTTTACATGTTAAAGCCATGCTCAGTTTCTGGAAATACATGTGTAGTAGTGTGCGATTCAGAAACGGAGCAAATTGCAGCGACTGTCGCTAATGTTTGGGTTTGGAGAAATGGTCATAATACCCATCGGTACTCATCTGTGAGTGAAGTAATTTGAGATTATGGCGAAATCTCTGTGTTTTCCAATGACTTTGTATCAAGCCTATCACGGACCAATCAGAGCTACTCTCCAACCCTCTGTCCTGATTGGTCAATTGGTGGCCCCTACGTCGCCCTGATTGGTTGGGAAGCCACTACTTCCTCATAGAACGTGCACGAAAATCTTTTGTGGGCGGGGTTACGGGAGCAGAGAGGGGAGGGGTAGTATTGACATTCGAAATCTCTCTCCGAACTGATGTTTATATCACGACTACCAACAGCAGCTTTAATGCAGTTAGCATTCTTCTTCTCCTATTACTTAATGCGGTTAGCAAACAGCTTTAAGACGCTCTATAGCCAATACCGTATTACCAATTTGCCCTCTGAGATTAATAAAGTTCTCTGAATCTGACATCCAGACACCAGTAAAAACGATGAAAAATTGTGTTTTTAAAATGAGAAAATATTCACAGTAACTCTTCGACTTACATGATTCGCAAATCATGTCCCATCCCTACCATGGAGGTGGCCTTTTGGCTTCAAATCTCACATGGGCAGAAAAGAAGGTACCTTGTCCATTCTATGTACAGTAAATGGGTGAGCCCAGATTGACTAAATCAAAGCACAGACATCAGGTTATAGGGGGTTATAAGTGACCTACATAGATAGCATTTAAGATGAATCTACATTCATACCTAAGAATATCTTTAAAGCTGATACGTAAAGTAAACCAGAACAATAATACTATAGAGTCAGACACAGCAGTTGTATAAGCTCATCTAAGCACAAAGCAGACACAGAGGGTGTATCTGAAGTGACAGGTTGGGCTGATGGGAACATGTGAAATAGGAACATACTGGGTGGTCTTTGTCTGTGATGAGCAGGTCAGATCAGGACGAGCTACCTCATCTGACTCGAACATTCATCGTGTCTACAGCGAATTATCGCCCCTGGATGACCTTTTTATATTACTTTGTCCCTGTGCCTGAGCTTGAAACACACACAAGCACACACACACACACACACACACACACACACACACACACACACACACACACACACACACACACACACACAAACACACACACACACACACACACACACACACACACACACACACACACACACACACACGCACAGACACACACACATGCACATTTATACAATTTCAACACATCACAACCATCTCAAAACACAGGCAAAAGGCATAAACCTTATCCAAAATCTTGTTCTTGGATGTATGTATGTATCTTCAAAAATTAAGTCTTTGGAAACTTAAGTAGGAACCTTGTGTAAACAAGTTAATCTGGCAGATGGCTGTCCATCTAAGAGTCTAGTTCTGCTAAAGGTCTCTGTCTGTAGAAGGCACCGCTCATCCTCTGTGAATGCAATATGTTCAGGAAACAAACTCTGTATCCAGCTTTTGAATGAATGAATTGGGATGTCTCATGATTAAAACAAGGTTGCATTGGGGAGTTGGTTCACCTAAAACAAGAGATACTAATCCTCAAGTTATTGCTTCATAATATAGACAGATGGGACAAATCGTCATGGGTCACTTTGCATTATGTGATGGATCTACTAACAATACAGGAACAGGGGGAAGAGATAACAGAGATTTGCACATATGTCAAACTGTCTCAATGGTATCTCTAAAGCTGTTAAGATCCAACCAAGCGGCAACCTCTGGTCTCAAAATATGAAGCCCATGCGGAAGTGTTATAAACTGCAATTCATCGAGAATCCGCTTGAGGCTGGCTGCAGAAACACCGGAAACCACATAGACACCAATTCAAAAAAGACGATCTTTGCAGCATTAATAAACATGTTTACAGCCTGGTTCAAAAAACGTCTTGGCTCTGCGTACATTATTTCTCTATCGGCACACACTGTACGGGGGTGAATTTATTTCTAACGCAACGGTTCAGAAGATATTAATATTACAGTTTTGCCCATTTAAGGACATGATTGACTTGACTGACAGGCGGGAACACTGTAGCTGTTGGCTAGGAGGCTCAAACTCCGCCTCTTTACCTCACACTAAGTTTGGTAAAGTTCAGCATTTCCGGTATGGCTCCCGCCAATGATTGGCTTCAAAGCAGCGTTCAGGAACAGATGGGCGATGTCATTACTTACATCATTTATTTTTTTATATATTTCTTTTGCACTGTCTACTTTGTTAGTGTGAGACTTGAATTTCCCCATTGTGGGACGAGTAAAGGACTATCTTATCTTATCTAATCTTATACAGTCTATGGATACAACCTATGGAAACTTGATTGTCTGCAGAATGTAAAGGCAATCTATCAAAGTAGTTTAGAAATATAACCGGTGAGAAACAACATAACAATAAAGACAGAAAACAAATTGTTTTCTTAATTATAATTGTCTGGAGTCTCTGGCCAAACTGTGGGTGGTTTTGTCACACCAAACATAGACAAAATTGTATAAAAATAATGGTATCTGGTTCTGCTGATTTGATTTAAATCACTGCTTTTTAATATTCGATCTTGAGTTAATCCAAGTTTACATGAATGCATGTTTAATATATAAAGTGCGCCTTTCAACAGCATAACATTAACGATGGCAAGCTGAGAAAATGATGGAATTGAATCTGACCCCCACACTGTATGAATGAAGCTTATACAGGTTATAAAGCTCTAACCCCTGCTCGTCTTAATACTAAATGTGTCTGAGAAAAAAAAAGTTATAGACGTACTCTAATGTTCAGCAGCTTTAATAAAAAATCAATAAGCCTCTTCTTTACCCTTCAGGACAGACATTCATGACCAATTGATGATACGTGATTGGCTCTGAATCTGCAGATTTACTAAAAATAACAAACGTTCATAATGACTTGACCGCCGTATGCAGATGAAAGGCACTGAGTGGTGTTGACTTGTACCCTTGATGTGACATGGCTATTACAAAATGGACAGTTTATACCGGCTTTTAAAAGCTTAATAGGACGCAGGCTCAAGGGGATTATCTAACAGCTGGAGGCCACAGGGGAGGACAGAAATTAACTTCCAGCATGTGAGAGAAGTGCGCCAATCAGCTGCAGAGCAACCTCACAATTACATCAACCACACACGTACCTCATTCATTTTCACCTCGCCTGCTGCAACTGAGGAATTAAGTGCTAATTCCATGAAGTCATTTGTTAATTTAAATGCGCCTCCGTTCTCACACACTCTTTCCTTGTCTTCATTGCTAACACTGTTTCTGTCAGGCAGATTCTCGGCTGCAGGAATGACACTGAAGTATGGTGCTGCTTTCCAAAAATGGATGGATTCTGAGTACTAAAGTCCTGATAAGGTGAAGGACAAGATACTATTAAGCTATATTAGTATACCAATTTTAATAAACAAATATATAAATATTTCACATCATTTTCACAATCAGTGGCAAACACATTTACCTTCAGGACAACAAGTGCCATTACACTTGTGTCTATTTAACCTCATCATTACCCAATAAATTATTCATTTTATTTTTACTGGCTAACTTATCACAGATGTATTAATTTAAATATTTATTGCTGCTGCCATATGAACTATGCTGGTGCAAAGTAGACATATAAAACTTATATCTCATACATATCTTATATTCTTACACATTGGTGGCGGCTATTTCCACCCTAGCTTACACATCTTCTGAATTAGCCACACATTTTTCAGGGGTAAAACAAAGTACAAAAATGCAAACGACTTTCATAGTACCTACTACGTACATTAACATGTGTCCATACATTTACAGTGTAAGGTAATTACCTTAAATAAGGGAAACAGTAGCGATATGAGAACATAGACTGTATAAAATATGGACGTAGTATCCATGACGTCACCCATCTGTTTCTTAAGAGCTGTTTTGAGGCGGGTTTTGAGCCTCCTAGCCAACAGCTACAGTGTTCCCGCCTGTCAGTCAAGTCAGCTGTGCCTCTCATTGGAAGATTCGTAATCTCAAATCTCAATATCTTCTAATTGCCATGTTAGAACCCCCCCCCCCCTCCTCACAGTGTGTGCCGATCGAGAAATGAGCTATCCAGACAACACTTGTCTTTTGTACCAGGCTGTAAACATGTTGATTTCTGCTGTAAAGATCAGCTTTTTTGAATTGGTGTGTATGTGGTTTCCGGTACTTCCGGAGCCAGCCCCAAGCGGATCCTTGATGAACTGCAGTTTTTAGTTTTTTAGTTCCGCATTGAACTCATAGACTGTTTTCGAAATGGCCTGCTACATACTACCTACTAATGTAGCGGGCAGTAGGTACTGCCTACCACATACTGTGTTTGAATTTAGTATGTAGTATGTCTGTTCTGGTGGATCTGATCTGCAGTATGCTGGGCCAGAAAGAGGAAGGGGAAGGCCGGAAAGAGGAAGTAAACAACGGCAGAGCTGATAGAGAAACTGCTTCTTTAGCATCACTTATGATTTTAAAAGATAGAAGTGTTTTTTATGTAATTATTAGTTTTCACAGCACCTAAAATCTGAGTTCCTCCGTCAAAAAAAGAAGAGAAAAGAAAAAGCGGAACGAGCGCTGTGCATTATGGGAAACAGTACGTGAGGGAGACTGGTCCAATGCATACTGTGAAATGTTCCAAAATCAGTACGACATCCTGGGAGTTTTGGCATACTGCAGATTTTGCTCTTTTTCACATACTACTTACTTCATACTGAATTTTGGCCAAATCAGTACGTACTGATAGTATAGTAGGTGGTTTCAAAAACAGCCTTTTTTTTAGAGCGGCGGTTGCTGCTTGTATGAGAACAAGGAAACCTCACATACGCAGTTTTTACCGTCACTCGGCTGTATTGAGTGAGGAAGAACGCAAGCCCTCTACTGGATTCCCAAGGCATTAACAACATATAGCTGAACAATCAAACAACTCATACAAGAGTCTAAAGAAAGATTATTGTTTACGTCTTTTATGTCACTGAATGTGTCATCGCAATACTAGCTACTAGTGTACATCAATTGAGAGTTGAACAATGTATAAAGAAAAAAACAATTCATAACCATCACAGTGAAAAAGAATGAAGTGAAATTGATTAGACTTGACTGACACAGCCATTCAGTAACATACCTGGAAAGCTAATTACAATGATGCTGATTGGTGAGACAGGCTCTGACCATACTCTTACCTTATTTACCTTTTAGTTATGCTGCAACAATCTAAATATTGCTTGAAGTTTTCTTAAGTAAAAGAACAAACTCAGATATTTTTCAACTTCTGTTTCACATTTTTATTTTTTTTTATTTTTTAGCCAGCCATGAACGCCTTAATTGATTTTATGATGTGTTAATAAATTCAGCTATTCAATATTTTTTTTTTCTTCCTGAATTTTTACAATTTGATTTTTTAAGGAGTGAAATTTAAAAATGTATTTCAGCATGTCAACATCCTCCGACTGACAATGTAAACATTTTGTTGTTAGTCAAGTAATATTTAGTATTGTTACCTCTTCAGTAACCTCTTAACTATCTGTTTTTAAATTCACTAATGAAATTTTGCAATCAAAAAGTTTCAATTCACAGGGAAAAGGAAAAAAAAGATAAGAAAGAAAACTGATGCTGTTAGTGGATCAACAGGGAAACTGTTCAGTCCGGTGTTTATTACAAGATAAGTAGTTGCATAAAGGCAGGAAATTTAATCAGTTCTGCACAAAATTACACTCTTTTTTTATCTGCTACTGTTGATAGATTTATTACAACCTTTTAAACTAGAATTGATGGGGTCACAAACTGCTGCTATGCAAGCTGACACGTACTCAGCTAAAATGTGTGAGGGCTGTTTATTATCCTGACTTGCTGCTTTTAATTAAGAGGAATGCTCTGCCTGGCACACAGATGTATGATACAACAATCTCCTTCAGCTGAAAGTTAAGCAATGCTGCTCTCAAGCATCCTGTAGGAGTCATTCGATGATCAAAAATGATCTTGAAGTTCTTTGTTATCTGATATGAGAACAAAGACACAGTGAGGGGACTTCTGGTGTAGCTGGGTCATTACTGTCACCTGTTAAAGCTCAACAGCTGTAACGTTTTAAAACTGGTCTGTTCATTGTTTAGGTCTAGACCAGAGGCTAACACAGTCCTTTTGAGGAGTAAGGGTGAAAATAATAATGAAGGCACCAGTAGCTATGTAATACAGTGAGGCATCAGCACTCAGATTGATGGGAGCATATACTCCTGCTAGAGTAAAGGCTGATTTATACTTCTGTGTCGCCCCTACGCAGCAGGGACTGAGCATCACATACTTGTGCATCGATGTGTCCGTATCGCGCAATTCTGTGCCGAAACACTTGAGGGCAGTGCGGTCTCTCTGATAGCTGGTCGCCTGCTTCCGGCCCTGCTACGATCTCTGATTACTTTTCCACAGCGATTCAGAGCGTGTTATGTTAATTTACAGCTGATACATGTTGCTGTTTATCATACAGACATGATTACAGGGGAGAATAGAGAGGAGGAGATGAAATACACGCCCAATGTGCTGATGAGCAGGATCCCAGAAGTGCTGTAATGCAGGAAATACAATGCCGCCGAGCGGACCAGTCTTGCGGTCCGGTCGATTCTACATGTAGTTATGTTTTAAGGCTGATTTATACTTCTGTGTTGAATCAACGGCGAACCTTACGCCGGGGGATCCGCGTAGCTCCCGTACCTACACCGAGGCCTACGC
This sequence comes from Notolabrus celidotus, assembly GCF_009762535.1. Classification (NCBI taxonomy): domain Eukaryota; kingdom Metazoa; phylum Chordata; class Actinopteri; order Labriformes; family Labridae; genus Notolabrus; species Notolabrus celidotus. The sequence continues at coordinate 23,898,705 of NC_048282.1, read as the reverse complement.
ACGTAGCTGACGTGCACCTCCTCCAAAATGTAACTCCCTGTAGAGCCGACGCGGACCGCAAGCCTTGTGATTGGTCCGCTCAGCGGCTTTGTCTTTACCGCAATTACAACACTTCCGGGATCCCGCACATCGGCCGTGTATTTCATCTCTTCTTCTCTATTCTTCATGTAATCATGTCTGTATGATAAACAGCAACATGTATCAGCTGTAGAGTAACATAACACGCTCTGAATCGCTATGGAAAAGTAAACAGAGATCGTAGCGGGACCGGAAGCAGGCGGCCGGCTATCAGAGAGACCGCACTGCCCTCATGCGTTTCGGTGGAGAATTGCTGCGCGACACAGACACAGCGACGCACAAGTATGTGGGGCTCATGTCCGCGTCAGTCCCTGCTGTGTAGGGGTGAGGCAGAAGTATAAATCAGCCTTTAGAGGAGGTGCACGTCAGCTACGTGCGTAGGCCTCTGCGTAGGTACAGCAGCTCTGCAGACCTTTGGCGTTGGCTACGCTGTCGATTTGACGTAGAAGTATAAATCAGCCTTTAACAATAATTCTTTGGTGATAAATGAACTTTTCCCCTTATGCCTTCGTCACGTGTGTCAGGTATGTGTCTTCTAAAGCATTTTTTTAGTGCTCATGGCTGCATGCTAGCAAGTTAAACCAGTCCAGGTGAAGGTGTTAAGTTAGCAGATTTTAGTATTTAGTTTAAAGCAGCTGTGTGCCCAAGTGCCTAAACACCACAGATCAAGTCCACTGTGATAAACATGACAATATTTATTATATCATACAACATAATTAACTTAATGATATTTCTGTCAAACAGACACACCGTCTTCAGTTGTGAATACAGGCTTGCAGTATCTTATATCTCTTCTCTTCAAGAACTATTTATGGCATTAAACAGAGTTCATCTGCATTCATTTTTGTCAAGACAAATTATATTTCTATGCACACTGGTTAATCATATCCAAACAAATTAGCCTTCATTATAATTATCCATCTAACTGAAAAAATGAGGTGTTGCAAATTCTTAATAATAACAAGCAGAATGTGTGATAGACATCCATAAACCAACTACAGGCTGCTACATATGGGAACAATACAAGCCACGAATTCTCAGGAGATTTTCACATCTGCTGCCTCATATGTTACATTTCTATAAATTCATGATGTGTCTGCATGGTGGCTATATATTAAGTCGTGGTGTGCAGTGCTGTACCAGACCAAAGACGTGAACATGGGTATGTTAACTCAAAGCTGAGTCTAACACCTTGCAAACAGATCTCATTGTGATGCAGGAAAAAATAAAAAAAGGAGGTGAAAATTGCTGAAAAGTGAAACCAGATTTAACATTTCCAGATGGGAGGAATTTTTCGTGTTAACTAAAAAAACATTTTTGTCGGCGAAATCAAATAATTCTGCCTCTCCAAAACAAATGAGCCATGATGTTCCCAGAAGAGAAAACACTGTGTTACTGTTGAGAAATGATATGCTATGAATAACTCATCAGCTAATGAGACCACCCTGTACTTGAGTAGGTTCACATGAATGTTAGCCAGGCGAGACTAGGATGTAATGTGACTAAGCGAGTACAGCACCCAAACACCTACATGCTATTTATATGGGGATTGTTAAACAGTGGATAGAGCCTATATATACGAAAAAAAGATGTGTATTTAGCTCATTTTAACAGGAACAACATCACATCTCCAACTTAATGTCACACGTTTATAGACTTGTATGAGCTGATCATGCTCAAAAAAATAACTGCTTGGCCCACATAGTGGAGACAAAGAGCAGCTAAACCTGAATACTCAAGTTGGAACAGCCCAATATTCAAGCAGCAGTTTTCTACAATAACTGAAGACTAAACAGTGAGTAATAATTAGATAACCCAGGCAATATGTCAAATCCAACATATAAAGTCAAATCAAGGTTCAAAGGAATAGTTTGTTTTTGTAGTGGTGGGGTTGTGTGAGGTACTTGTCAACAGTAAGTCCATTGCCCACAGGGGATCCCTCTAAGCTTGTCTCCTTTGTTGAGAAATCAGCTGGTGAACTGACACAGAAGCTGGGCTATCAAATGCCACAAACAAGGCCAATTTTACCACACAATTGAACTTATTCTAATGAACTCACACGAAAACACTGTTGGTGCTGTTTGTCTAGCTGTTTCACAGTTCACAGGCACAATGCCTCCCCCTTTTCATCAGCCAATGAAAAACAGGTGAGTGGTTAAGAGTTTTTTTAAATATACTGAATGCATAGTAAAAATCGACCCTGTGGCGTAGAAATGATAGCATAGCTTCTGTGCTTTGCCACTCCGTTTCTCAACAAAGGGACTGAGTTGACCGGAATCTCCTGTGGGTCACATTCTAACGTCTACACAACCCCCCCCCCAAATATATCCTGTTCAAAATGATTCACTTCATGCCGAGTTAGCTTAGACGCCTGTATGCAAACTGTTAAACAACTGCCATGAGTTGAATAACTCTTTTTGGGTCTGCCACAGTGTTGAAGCCACAAATTCCTTTTTTACTTCGGTTTATAAGCTCCAGACCACTGACTTCCTGGAAGCTAAGCTAGCTGCCAACCAAAATAGGTTCCCCATATGTCAATGCAAATCCAACATCTGCATGGACCCAGAAAGAATATTTCTGGATGTAACTGTCCAATAAGATAGATCATAGTGTTCATGTGACACAAGGCGTAGGCCAATGATTCTGCCATGGAGATGATAGACTTCCATTTAAAACACCTACTAAATATGTTAACAGAAGCATTGGGCCTCATTCACTAATAAATGCATAGAAATGTTCTTACTTTGCGCATAAAATAAGTGCTTACGCAAATCACCGTCGGATTCATGACACGTGCGTACCAGCCAATTTTGTTCTCACCACCGTGCGTATATTAGTGAATCAGAATCATTCTAAATTGACAAGCGCGTGCCCGCAACCTGCAATCAGCATACTACCACGCCCTTATTCATCCATATAAGGACATCTGTTCGGTGCATCAAGACGCTGAATTCCACCTCGGCAGAGAGAGAGGTGATTGTTTCGGAGGTTGAGGCAAGAAAATCAACACTTTTCCGAAGCGTATCAGAGCAGGAGTCACCATGACAGAAAAATGAAGCCTGGGTTTCTTACTGAGGCTGTTAATGCTGTGTCTCCTGAGGTTCGCACCGTGGCTCAGGTTAAGAAAAAAAGGTTTGATATTAAAGTGGATGCAAACAAAAAGACTAGCAGAACAGAAAAGAAGGAAGGCAACCGGAGGAGGACAAGGACCACCTGATCTGACAGCTCAGGATTAAAGAATGCCTGCGATTATTGGAGACACCTACATATCAGGAATATGTTCCCGAAACGAGGGATAAAGTGATGATATTCAACTGTCACCTAATGGTCATTTATTTAATTTAATGAACAGAGAATGCCAGAATTATCTTAAAGACTTTTTCGGGGGCGTAGAGTAACTTGCCACCAGCTGTGTCCAAACACATCCAACGAGCCTTCAGCAGCCCAAATGTGCGCTCCACTCCGGCACGCGTGTGGGCATGGACGTTGTTAGAGCGCGCCTCTTGGGGGTCGGGACTCGCAAATGGAATCATAAGCCAGGCCATATCTCACGTATAAACAACAACATTTAAGCATGAACAGGATAGAGACTTAAGCTAAATATAATGTAAAATATGCTCACCATCCGTTTCTTAGGGCAGGGGTTCCCAAAGTGGGGGTCGAGACCCCCTAGGGGGGTGCGAGAAACAAATGGGGGGTCGTGAGATGTCATCCAGAATGTTTATTTTTAAAGTTGTCTAAAATAGTACATTTCACCCATTATAATAAAAAATATATTTTTCTTTTACTGAAAGTAGCTTAAATATGTCATGCATTTAGTTAAAAGAGTATGTGTTTACATTTTGTGAGAAAGTTGATCATCATCATTTGTGCATACGCATGGTCTGAGGAAGTTCTAAATTTGTTCAGAGTGTAAGAACAAATTCAAGTAAGAATATATTGATGAATCCCAGATTTGTGCTTCAAACTTGCGTACGCAGTTTAAGCACGTATTCGTGCGTACGCACTGTTAGTGAATGAGGCCCATTAACACTTAAAATGTTTCCTAAGTTTGAATGTTTCTTAATTGCTGTGATTTAAACATTAAGATTTGAAAAAAACAATGTATCCCATTGTAGCAAAAGCTGGAATACTAGCTACAGTGAATAAGCTACAGGAGGGGCTTGGCATGCTCTGCAAATAGGTGGAAAAATGTTCTTCTGACTCAGCATCAGCATCACAGTAGATTGTGTCACACAGAGCTCAAGAGATGCTGGTTGGTAGATTGTATTTTACCCTCTCGACAAAGCAAGCTTTGCTGCTTTCTTTTGTTTCCAGTTTTGTGTAAAGCTAGGTTGGCTAGCTGCATGTGGAATTCATTTTCTCCTCAACAAGTACAAAGTAAATAAGTTGATTCCCAAACATTTCAAATGAAGTTTAATCAAAACTTAATCAGAACCATTCCTTCGTTCTTTAATGGCAGAGCCCTCATATCTAAATGCCGTGCTGTTTTCTTTAGTTTGCAATATAAGGACACTAAAACCACTCAATTATGATCACAGGATTTATTTTGGTTCTTGTTAAAAGGAACTATTTTGGAAAGCAGGTTTTACTATCATTCACCACATTAAACCTTAACAAACATTTGCTGTGGTTTACCAGTTAAAAAAGGTTTTTCTTATTTTTTAGCCATTTGGAAAAACCCACAACCAAAACTTTTGTTGGTGCATCTTAAAAGAGAAAACAGCAGTGGAGGTACAAAGTGTTCTTTTACTCTAAAAAAACAAAACAAAACATAAACTGTGTCACAGGGATAAAAACCTTCATACATTCTTCATTAGCGACATCAGAAAAAGTTAACAGAAATGAGACAGAAGAAAAAGCACTGAAAAAAACCATTTGCCCCATGACAAACTTTCAACTTTGATTAAAACTTTGAAGCTTAATTTTGGCAGAACAAATTTTCCCAGCAAACTGAGGAAAAATAAATCAATATAGAATAACTTGAACCAGCAGAGGTTCTGTAATGACTATCGTATGCACACAGCTTTAGTCTACTCTTCATGATTTCCCATACAGGCCGAAACATTGAACGACTCATCCACAGCTTATCTTAGTTTATCATGACATGAAAGAAAAATAGATCCTCTAGATGTACTGCCTCACTTTCCCTATTCTTTTCTCTGTCTTCTCTCTGTCCATTCTCTACCTCTGTGCTTTGTTTGTGAAGTGCAGTTTTTCAATGTGTAAACATGCAAATGGGGAGAATATAGCATACAGATAGTCAACCCTGTGAGTGTCAAAGTCAAATAATTCATTACCACTCCATGGTGCTGAACTGTTTAATGATTGCAAATTTTCTGTTTTAATCTTTTACTGGAAAAAAGATAAGAACAGTGTTTGATACTTAGTTCAGGCAAGGGGAGATGATACCAAAAGGTAAAGTAAGAAAACCTTTAGATTACTGTACGAAAGGGTCACTAGAAATGACACTAAAAAGTGACTGACTTTTTTGTTCCTTTGGGTTAGGGTTAGGCTGAGTAGTGATGTAGTTGGTTTCTGAAAAAAGTTTTCTATTTCCTTGTTTTATGTTTATTTGGGAAAACGTGTTTCTGTTTAAAGCTCATCTAGTTACATGGTTGAGCTAAGGTTAATTTGGAAGTTTATTTAGACTTCTTTGTTTAACACTAATGAAGTAATTTTCTCTTGTGTACTGTGTCCCACTCAGCTGCTCTCAGCTGCAGCCAATCGGGTAATTTGGCAGTCTATAAAACTGGCACACTAGAGTGTGCCTTGCAGGAAGAGGAGGCCATGCTGCCTCTAGCGTGTGCCTTATCTTAATTTGATTATGAGTTAATTTGCCTTACTTTTCTTTACATTTTGTTGATTTTGAGTTAACACTTAAAACGCTGTACATAAATGCTCACTTTTGGGGAAAAGACGTCTGCAGTGCTTTCCTGCCACCTTCGAGCCAGACTACACTACAGGGTTAACCTTGAATAATAAAAGGTCCAAATACCTACACAAAGAAAATGAATGCAGGCAATCTACATAATGCACAAGATGTAGACATCATTCAAATCAAACTTAACACCCAGAGCGTCTCTCTGATAGCGCTATAGATTAAAGTAAGTGTCCCAACACACTCTTCATCCAGGGTTCACTGATTAAAAAAGTTGGAACAACAAATCACAGAAACATCAACAATTTTCCTGTTTTTTTTCACAGTTTAATCCCCCTCCCTCTGGAATACACTTCTTTCAAACGGTCGAGGCTCCATGGCAGTCTGAAACGCCAGACTTATATCACTATTGTTAGACACCGATAGCCGATACATCAGCAAAATTACAAGGAAGCAGCTGAATTTAAATCTATGAGGCAATTAGAGAGAAGCTTTACATAATGCAGCACTCCTTTGCGATGAGATAATACATGCTGCGCAATAACATGACAGCTAATATGAACAACTGAGCCACCAACACGAGGAATCAATGCAGCGCAAATGTTACAGCCTTGTTTTTGTGCACTACACACACAAACAAACCAAATATTCTCATTATTATTAGAAATGTTTTTATTTTCATGTTTTAGCGTTCACTCATGAAGTTTCCCTTTTGATTTGTAGTTTGTAATAAAACAATCGCAATGGTGATGCTACCAGTTACACTAATAATGTGAGAATGTAATGACAGGTGACTTTTTTGTCCTCATTTAGCCTAAAGCTTCGTCTGTGACAAAAACTATAAACCCTCATCTGCATTAGGAAGAGCAAAAGGTTTCCTCCGTGCATCAATCATCCACCAATGCTAATGTGTCAGGTGACCCTTTTCTCTCAGTGAAATTACAACAGCGCACCCTCTGCATTAACGTATGCGCAATCAGACAAATTGGTTCAGATTCGAACACCACTGGCTGAGCTAACAACATCTGGCAGGCAGATTAAATCCATCCATTGGGCTGTGGTTGGGTTAGAAAGGACAGGGGGCTCATACATGTCAGACTAACAAAGGAATAGTTTGCCATTTTGGGAAATAATAATGTTGAGGACTAAACGAGGAGCTCAATACCACTCTAATGCTAAATATGAAGCTATATCTGGGATAAATTTGGATCAGCTTAGAACAAAGACAGGGTAAACGGTTACCCTACCCTTGTCTGTAGGAAGAGTCTGATGGCTACTGAGACGCTAATGCATTGACTTTCAAAAACGTATTACATCCCATAACTCAACATCACTGAACTTGCTTTTAAGTTGTTAAGTCCTGCTTATATATTGTCATGCCACCTGTGTTGCCTCTTTGCCCAGGTCATTATTGTAAATGAGAATTGGTTCTCAATTGACTTACCTGGTAAAATAAAGGTAAAATAAATAAATAAATAAATAAATAGATAAACTGACAATTTTAAAGTTGTGTGCACAATTTACAAAAATATCAAGCTGCAAGTCCTAGCCCGTCCATCACTCTCCTAGAAAAAAAACAGTCTTTTTACATTTCAGCATTTTTGCACATTAAAAAAAAGCTATGTGATATGTAATGTGCTTTGGATACTTGTAGGAAAACTTTAAACCTTTGGATGGATTCAAGTTCGCTGTTTCCAATAGCTTTTTAGTGCGCTGCGTTAAACAAAGCTAACTGGCTGCTGGCTCTAGTTTTGAATGTATATTCTGTACAGACAACAAACTTTAGGCAAGCAAGCAAATAGCCATATTTCTCTATAATTGCAAAACCAGGATCCTGTAAATGATAAGTTGGCTTATTTGAGAAATATGCTTTTACTGAACAAGTGCATGACATGAAGGAGAAGAGTTAAAATTAAGTGTAAGCATCAAAATAACAATAAATCATAAATAGTTAAAATAATAATAAAAAGGTAAGGATCAAGGTTTACGATAAATAAAAGCACTAAAAGTAGTAATAAAAATGAGAAGTCAAATGATAAAAGATTAAGGTCATGGATAAATAAAAGCACTAAAAGTAGCAATAAAAATGTGAAGCTGTATGAAATATGAAGATCAATGATAAATAAAACAATAGATCATTAAAATCAAAATAAAACAATAAAGTAGTAAAATTATAAAACCCTACATAAAAGCCAGACTGATTAAATTTGTCTGTGCTTTCCTATTCTAACTAAGCAAAGTCAGTAAGTCAACCACTTTTGTACAAACTGAAAAACCTCAACAAGATGCACTGTTTTTCATTTGTTTATTCACTTCTTTATTCATTGCAGATAATCAGGTCATAAATTGTGGTTCGAGGGAAATATCTCAAAAACAATTAAAATTATTGTTCCAGAGAAATTGCCACAGATATTTGGAGTCACAAAGGATTTTCCTATGCACGTGTTTCTTTTTCTGCAACTGCACCAGGTGGCTGAAAGTAGTAACTTTAAACCTGCAAATCATCGGCGTATAAACGTATTTCAGTCAGACAGCTCACACTGTACTGCTTTGAGTTAGTTTATTTGTTAATTGGAGTAGGAGATGTTTGTAATTGCCATCAGGGTTTATTTTACATGCAGAAATTTGAGGAAAAATGAAGTGATATCTGAAATCCTTCAGCCTGGGGGTGCAGGTGGGGTGCTGGGGAGGTGGTTGGGGTAAGTGCAGCACTGGTATAAGACAGCGCTGGCAATGACAGAGCAAAAACTGCAAATATTGCAGCTGAAATAGACTACCAAATTGGGGGGGTATCCTTGAATCCTTGTTCATGTTATAACAGTGCGGCTTGATTCTCCTTGCCAGCTCACGGGCAGTGTTCAATCTACTGTGAGTTGTACAGCATATCTACCATTGCATTATATGAAGCACTTCTGTGACGAAGTACAACCTCAGAACGCCGTCTGCAAGACTGAAGACTTCTGTCACTTCCGATTGAGATTACCTTCCATGATAAACACTAACTTAAAAACTTTGAAGCAGCCTAAGGAATTCATTAAGTGTTTTTTGCATTGTTTACTGTATGTGTGTGTGTGTGTGTGTGCGTGTGTGTGTGTGTGTGTGTGTGTGTGTGTGTGTGTGTGTGTGTGTGTGTGTGTGCATCCAACCAAGGTTTAATCTCTCCCAGTCTGAAGTCTTAAGAGGGCAATTTCAGACCATCTGCCTCCAGGGCTCACACTGACAAACAACAAGGACGCTGACGTCCGTAGCAATGTCTGGAAACCTGCTGTTGTCTGTCTGTCTACCAACAGAACATCTTAATACACAGATATTAAACATAAACCATAAACTCCTGCTTTGGAAAACATGACAGGATCTGAGAAGATTGCGCATTCTGCTGTATATTTATCTCAGCATTATTCAGTTTCAATTTAGTCACAGTATGTTGACAGGTATGTTACCTGGTTGCTTTTACTCAAACATTTTTGGATGATACATGTGTCTGTCTGCATCTGTTTTCTGCATCTATATTTGTTTTTCATCCATGAGCTCCAGTATTATCATAAAATCCTCACCTGTGACCCAGCATAACACATGCTGACATGGCACGCTTTCATGTGCATGCTGCCAAAAATGTGACATTGACATGACCTATGTTTATCTGCTGCACCAGCTGCTCTGCATGTTACAAATGGAATTTTGGAGGCTGGAGTTCCACAGTGAATCCACAGTGCTGAAAAGAAGAAGTGACGGCTGTTGTTTCACCCATTTCTCAGACTTATCTTCAGCAACTTTTATGATTGAAAGCCTAGAGAAGCATTTAAGATGCATGACTTTGAATGAATTGGACTGTTCGAAGATTAAATGCCTTATTGAGGAATAGTTTCACAAATAGTTTCTGCGAAGTAGACTAAATTTATGGGCCCTTTTTTAAAAATATATTTTATCTTCTTGAGTTTTATATTTGTATTTAATGATATCTCACTCCATGTGATGGCTAGTGATAGATGAGCTCCACTTTGTCAGTACTAAAGTGATACTCAGAAGTCAAATCCTCCATAATCCTTCACTAATAAATTTTAAACTTGAGTGAAATCTTAAACCTGGGGTTGGTATGTTTAGATACACTTTTTGTTATACTGGTTAAAATGATCTTTATGTCCCAATGGCAATCAATACATAATGTGTTCTTAAAAAAGAGTGAAAAAAAGCCGTTATCTATAGCCGGAGTAAACCTGGGAAAACACCAACCAATCCCTGCCATCAGGAGCCAAATTATGAAACCAATCAAATCCCGTCCTGCCGTTCTGCCCGCCTCCTGCACGTACATTTCATGTTTGTTTGTGTTTTTAACTTTCACTATGATAATGTTTTGGTGTTTTCTTACCGCTGAGTGAGACATGAGTTGACGTAGTGCTAAACACAAACAATGTGCTGAGGACCGGTTTTGAATCAGTCACAATCATATAGTCGCAAATCAGCAGCGCTCGTGCATGTGAGCGGGGGCGTCGTTTTGGAGGAGCTCAGAGGGGAGGGGTTAGACAGAGTTCTGAGGAAATGATACATTCAAATTCATACTAGTTTTCCGTGAATACCAACCCCAGCTTTAACAGTAATGAGTTCAAATTATATCACTGTTTTTATGTCTATAAAATACTGCGGTACCACATTAACCACTGCTCATGCCCATATGACAACAACAATAACAGCAACGTTCCAAATGTTCAAAAGTTCACATAATGTAAAAAAAAAGTAAAAAGATGACATACTCAAGGGGCCCTTGAAGTCCTACAAAGGGGATAATGTTTCTTGTGTGCACAAGGCGATAACTTCTAAACGCACTAAATCATATTGTTTGCACACGAAAATTACATTGTGCACACAAGATAATAATTTGTATGCACTCAATTTAGTCACCTGTGTGCACAAGTTAGAAATGACAAGAACCGTTCTTAAAGGTGCAGTATGTACTGTTTACTGGCATTTGAAATTCATGATATGTCGTCATGTTTTAGAATTCTGTGTTGTTTGTCTGTAACTTTGTTGGAACGTGCTGCTGCTGCTGATCTTGGCCAGGACACACTTGTAAAAGAGATTCTTAATCTCAATGTGGATTTCCTGGTTAAATTAATTTAAATACAATTAAATAAATTTTGCAGAACAGACTTGGCAGAAGTTTAATATAGGTTAAAGTAAGTTACATTCATCTAAATATCTTCTTTTTTTTTAATTAGAGTGAGTCTTTTAGATTTACATAAGGAGCAGGTCTCCCTTCACAGACACCAGTATCTGACACCGGCATGTTTTTACAGTGGCACAGAACGGACATACTAGTAACGGCCACATGCGTTTCTGTATTTAGTGAGAGGCTACTAATGTATCCGCTGTAAGAAAAACAAGAAGAAGAACAAGAAGAAGATGTAGAAGAAGAAGAAGAAGAGAGTGGAGATTGTTGTGTGCAAAATCATTTGTGTTGTTTTTGATTGTGAAACAAATTGGGAAACATTATTATGCATCACAGGAGCTTCTTGCCTTCATTTTCTGTCTCCAGGACGAAGCCAAAAGAATATAAACCTCACTTTAGAATTGAGTAGGAAAGTTATTTTGTTGTCCAAGACAAGCGAACAGCTGACTTCTTACAGAAAATGAATTAACTAAAATGTCTTAAGGGGGAAACCTGTGCCAAGACTGAGCCTCTTTTAATCTCACAATCACCCTGTCAACCTGATTGATTGAAACTAATCAATTTTTATTGCCAGAAGACAGCATGTCGCCTCTGGGGACACTCATAAATCCGTCACCTCGCCCACTCTGTTAAACAGGCCAGGAGGCCAGGAGGCCAGGATAAAGTGAGCATCTTCACTTTCCCCAGGTGTCATATGTTACACTGCACATATCAATGTGCTAACTTTATATTGTGATCACAATCCACTTGCAACATTCTTGTCACCTCATTTTCACTCCTGTGATCTCAAATCGTGACCTTTGAGAAGCAAAAGGTCATTGTGTCTAAGAGTCTGACACACAAAGAGCTGAAAAGCCAGAAAAATAGAAGCATATGCCTCGTGCAGCCACACATGAAATCTGTGTCTTAGTTACTTGATGGTAAGCGGAAAATAAAATGTATAATCTATTTATAGGATTGTGAGGTTTCTCAGCAATGCCAGCAGTCCATATCTACGGATGCCCGCCAAAAAACTTCAAATAACACCCTCTGTTTTTAACTTGAATAAAAAAGGCTGCTTCATCTGTGTAAACAAGTTCTGTCACAATGTCAAGGCTTTGTTGGTACTGTGCATAACACTTGTGGTCAATGAGAATCCAAATTCTAAAACAAACCATATGCTATTTCATATTTTATGGCATGTGCAGGCCTTAACAAAACAAATAAACAATCATCAAATATATTTACACCAAAATGAAAACAATTTTAAAGCTCTGCTTCTAATTTCTAGCACATGATCTGTTGAGAAATTATCAACATGATGGAAAACAATGCAAGGTCAATAACTGATTTTTGGAGCATGAATTTTTCATTTTTATAACCAGATAAATTTATTTTATTAATAGTCCAGGCATGGTTATTAGAACTTTTAAAAACACAGACTAGATTTATCATTGGTAAACACAATATTATCATTATCATTAAATACAGAGCCCTAGTGCATGTGCTTATCCTTCTGCTTCATATTTCTGCCTGACAGGGGTAAATACTCTTTTAAATACACTCCTCACTGAGAACTGAGTCAGTCAGTAAAATGTAAGTGTCCTTGTTATTACACTTTACTGACTTTTAGTTTTAACAAGAGGTGTTTGGGGTCTGTCTCCAGTTCAGCCATTTGAGTGTAATTATTGATTTAAAAAATAATCTACATTAGACATCACATTTGTGTATTTCTAAAAGAATCCCAGTTTGTGATATGCAGTTGCCAAGGACTATGGACCATAAAAGGCCACAATATGTCAGGCCTCTATAACACCTCAAGAGATCACACCATGGGGTGTGAACTGCCTGACTTTCTAACACTCATCAAAAACTGTGAGCAACTGTGCAAGTTAATCGTGCCAACATTCCTCACTTTTTTCCATGAGGAAATGTGCAAAGGTGGAATCTTGGGTTTCAGAAAGTGTGGATCAGTATCATGAATAATGTTTTTTCATACTACACTTCAGAAACTGAGAGTATGTGTGACAGATCATCAACACACACTTGTACAACTTGGTAAAGGTTAAATTGACCAAAAAAATGTGATTCAGTCACTGACTTTAGCCTGACATCACCTAACTCACTCGCAGAAGCAAATTAGTTTTGAACCTTTTAGTTTTTCATCAATTTCAAAGGGTTTCCAATAGACTGCAACAAATAAAACATGGGCCATTCTGTAAGAAGTATGACAAACACAACTTTCAAATTCAACAAGCTGTCAGTGCTGTTATAGAAATATATTCCCATGGCAGCCATGTTCTTGTGACGTCACACTCAAGGTTGGAGGCTCCAATATCGTTATCATGTAGTACTATCAGGTCTTTCAGGTTGTAAGTCATAGAAACATCAACATGTTTGACAAATTATGACCATTTCATCGCTTCCTGATTGACAAGTAGCTTCAGAGATAATGGATAGAGAAATTCAGAGAGCCGTCGGATCATATGTAAGTCAAAAATATATATTTGACAACCTGTAAGCTAATGTTAGCATTCAGCCACTTCCTAGTTAACGATAACATTTCATGGACACAGATACCAAAGGAAAAGTGAAACATTTGCACACCCAAAATTAATTCTTATAGCTAACTAATTTAGTAGTGCTAACATATTTGTTGTTTATTTTTACTTCATGTTAGCTAGCCAACAAAACCATGATTAAGTACTGTTTGGGGAGTCTTACCCTGCACATCGTGGATAATATTGGCCTCAGTCTAGTTGATAAATCTTTTTTTAATCTTTTTTTTTTTAGAAACATGGCAAATGTATTCACTCATTTGTTGAAAAACCCTCCAAAAATTGCTGGTCTACAAGTAAGGTTTCTCATTTTGCTAATGGATTTAGGTTAATCTCCCCAGTAATGTAGGAAAGCCCACCAGTGTTTTGTTAACAAGTAACCCTGCTAACTGGCGACTTTCAGTCAAATGCTTGAGTTCTTGATAAAGTAAAACGCTAAAAGTTGCCAGTTGACAGGTAACCTATTAAACCCCAACACCAGCATCTACCTGTACAGTAATTTTAACAAGTGTTGTTGGAGAGCTCATACAAAGTAAACATAGACTAAAACTATTACTAAAAGTTATCAGCTTTAATTTTGAAAAAAGGTCATTTTGCTTGTGCAAATGTTTCTGCTTTTTCCATCTAATTTATGATTTTAAGATGGAATTGTCAATTAGGTAGTGGCTGAATGCTGAATGTTAGCCCTGCTCTGATGGTAGGAAATGGGTTGACAATTATTTTTGTATGTGTTTTTTAAAATATGGTGCCATTTCATTCCAGGTTGTTACAATCCAATGACTTTTTAGCTGCTCATCTATTGGGGTGCAGTGGCAATAACTTATCAGATTTTCTGAGATACAGTAGTGAAACATGATAACAGTATTAGAGCATCCAACCCTGAGCTGTCACAAGAAGATGACCACCATGGGAATATAGTCTTCTGAACATCTTCAGTTTGTTAGATACTGTCCAAACAGCTGCTTCAGAGTGGTCCAAACCAGCGGCAGCCATCTTGGTTGTTTACAAAAATAACTCAAAAGCACTAATAGGACATTTGTCACAATAAGCTCATTCAAATCTGGAAATCTGTCTTACCATGAATGTGACCTGAATTGCAAGAGTGAATAAAACAAGTCTGAAGATTTGTCCTGTTTCTTGAATACGGATTGGGAGCTCGTTATATTTTTTTAAAACGGCATCATTTGAAACAGCATTAATCTTGGAGGTAGGTAATTAAACCTTCCTGACAACAACTAGTAATGGTCTTTTGTGGTAATCGTGTTTGGATAGGCGTAATAAAAAATGAAAGTAGTAATGACAGTCAATATTTTACTGTTACTGTCGTGTGACCACGATTATAACAAAGTAATTGATTCACTAATAAAAAAAACCCTCTCCTAATCACCAGCTAAAGGAAAAAAGAAGCAGAATATAGAAAATAGTGTTTTGCATCTTATCAAATACAAAAAGGGGCAATTTGAGACACATTTGGATGCCATGTTGGATCACTCACACACATTCAAAAACACACACATCATGCACTATTATGAAAGACAGATATTGCCCTGGGCTAGTTGTTCTCAGTGGAGAATAAATGAAAGCCGGTTTTCTCATGAGTCCCTGCAGGAGCTGCACTCAGTTCTCTGGAAACCTTTATTGTTGGCCGCTGAAAGAATCTGACTCGAACTTATAAATCTACGTGAAATGAATGTCTGTCAGACGACATCTGAAGCACATCTGCTTCAGCAAGATTCTTCCTTTCAATGACAAACAGCCCTCTTTGAAAGCAGAAGGACAGCAGAGGGAAAAAGTGGTCAAATAGATGGGGTTTGACATGTGCAACCCTGGGAGTAAACAAGGAGGCAGGTTTTAATTCAACATTGTGGGGTTCCTCCATTCAAGCCATGAAAAACTTCTTTCCTGCACCATGATGTTTTTTTCCTTTCCAAATAAAAGTCAATTTCTACATTAACAATGTTTCTCTGATTATAATTTATCAAACAAACAAAAAGAGTTGAAAACAGACCGCAAATTTACTCCCTCTATCACAGAACATATATGTATCCTTGGATGAGGTAACCTTGTTAACTCTCTCAAACTTTCCCAAACTCCCCCAAACTCCCCCATGCTGCTTCGCTGCCTCACACACTCCTCTCCCTCATCAATGTGTGGCAGGTTTCATCACTCACCCTGACTGTTGGGTCCCCCCTCTGCCTCTTCACAGTCCGTCATGTTGTCCAGCATCCACTCTCCTCCTCAGGCTGTGCGCACTGAGAGTGGCTCTTGATCCCGTTGCTTATAGAAAAGCTCTGGGTGGGCTGGAGTCTATGACAAGATGCGCTTTACTTCTGTGTCCCCCTGCCTCTTGTGGCTCACCAAAAAAAAAAAGAAAAAAAAAAGGGAGGAATGCAATCTATTTTCCTCTCTTTTACTTGTCTTCTGCGTGTTTCCCTGTGTCTCTCTTCAGCGGAAGGATGGAGAGACTGAGAGAGGCTGCAGGGGAGAGTTGATGATGCTCAGTGTCACTCACAATGCATGCTCCCTGTCTCCGTGCGCCACTCGCCCCCCAGTCAGTTTAAGCCTGATGACTACATTCGTCATGTATTCAGAAGGTATTATCCCTCCCTCCCTTGCTCCCCTCCCTCCCTCCCTCTCTCTCTCTCTCTCTCTCTCCCTCACGCATGTTCATCATCCATCTCATCATCAGAGAGGGATGGATGGAGAGGGATTGAGAAACAGAGGGGATGCACGTCAGTTTACACAGTACTGCCTCCTGAGATTAAGCATCTCCTTTGATGTTCTTTTCAGACGGAAGGAGAGATTCCATTTCATTACTTTGTATTCATCCCTCTTTTGTTATTGTTTCCCCCACCCTGCTTGCCTCTCTCTTTGGTATTTTGCTGCGTGGTCATGGCCTTTTATCTGCGGAAGGGCTTCAGGCTGCACTTGTATAACTCTGAGGACTTAAAATGCAAGCCTATAACCCCATACTACACACTGAAGTAGACTGCCCTTGTGTCTGCATTTTTTGATCCCTTGATTCAGTGCGTTAGAGAGATTTCTTTTCCCGTTCCCGTTTTATTTTATTTTTGAATCTTTACCAAAATGACTGGGACGAAAAAAATCACTTGGCTGCGCTGGACTTGACCTGAAACATTTTAACCCTTTTATAGTTTTTTCTTACTGTTTTTGCAGAAATCTGTGCCAGCAGAAACTGATTTTAATTTTTTCTTTATTTGAATTCAAATCACTCAACTTGAATATTTGAGTTGGAACTTTGAAGTTGAATCACGTAATTTGAATTTGTACTGAAAAACTGAATCGGAAAAATTAAAGATTAAAATTGAAAACCTAAGTTTGACACTATATTTCAGTTGACTTCAAACTGAGTGCAATATTTTTAAATTGAATTCAACTTAAACAGAAATTTCAAATGTAATTTTCAGTTTTCATGTGTCAGTCTTCATATTTCAGTTTTTAGTTCTTCAAATTAAATTTTTATTTTTTTTCAGAAACACATCTGGTTGACAAAGAAAAACAATCAGGTGCAGACTCAAAGCTCTCCTTTTTAACACGCTGTGTAACTACAACCTTTTTTAATTAACAACAAAGACAGAGTGGGACATTTTAATTGTCTGTGTAAAGTGAATTAAATTTCAAAATACATTTTTCAGACTCGGTATTTCAATACAAATGAAAATTAGGTGTTTAAAATTCAATTTTTTTATTCAAATATTCAAATTGAGCAATTAAATTTCAAATCGTAGTATTCCAAATACAATTTCCGCTGACACAAATTTCTGCTCATACTGATCCTTGATTTAAGTGCTGGATTATACACAATAGATCAAATGGCGCTAAGAGGTTAAAACATACAGTTCATTGTGTCAACCGCTTAACTCCCAATTGAATATTTAGCTCACTAGATCTTTCCGGCCATTTCAATCTGTGACATGGCAATGTTGTTTCCGGATATACTGCACTGTATGTTGCTTTAAGGTAAGAAAAGACTGAAAACCTGGCATTCAGAACAGATTTTTTGGAAATTAAAAGATGTTATTTTCTGTCACAAATCACCTCAACCAGTCATAGTGGTGTTATCTGGCACACTGTAAAGATTTAAACTTAAAATATGTGGGCCTGAAAAGGATTTTTTGGTAAAGTAAACAAAAAAAAATTCAATTTTGTTTCAAACTACATCAAAGTAGTTATCTCAACTACCTGTGAAGTTTGTTGTGTAAAGTTGGTCTCATTTCATATGTTAGGTTGGCAGAACTTGAAATTATGGGTTTGAGGCTCGGCTAGATTATTTGAGTATGCCTCAGACAAAGAACGGGGTCTCCAACTCAAATCTACAGGGGTCCTCCACACTTTCAATTTCCCACATGTGGCGCCATCTCTCCTGTCCTGTGTGGCTTTTATCGCCCTAAAGGTGAGTATTTTGTTTGAGTATTGTATTGACACTCTAGCTTTACAGTTAGTCAATTGATGGTGAGTTGATTACCGGTTAATGTAACTTTAATTTGTTTAGTTAGTTAGTTTAATAAGGCATGGTCATTACCAATAGTTAGCCGCCTTGAACATTAACTAACTACCTTGCAAGTGGGAAAACAGTGCAGGAGCTAGCAGTAACAAAGTTAAATTTTCTGAACAAAAAAATAATAAGTTGGCACAACTTTCACTTCTTTACACACTAGAGCTTGCAACGAGACAAATTAGTTTGTTTTCATCAATACCATCAGATGTAAAGGGTTATGAGCTGCTAAAGAGTGCTAAATTCTACTGAAAATCCTTGTACTACCTAAAGTTCTATATATTATGAGTTTGATTTCTGTCAATAAATAGGAATAATTGCACAGGGTCATCTATGGAATCCTTAGCTCCGGTGAATACATTTGAGTTTGTTAGGGAGGTATCATCATGAAGAAGAGGACAAGTGGCCTAAGGAGGACAGGTTATAGTTCTAGGGAAAGAGAAATAAGAGGAAATATTCAGCACTTCACATCAGGGACACAAAATTTTGCCAAGATGCTAGGGAACAAATGGGGAACAAACACATGAGGAACTGAATTATTACTTTGTGATTACATACCCACTTAGTACCATTTGTTGTCCCCTATAGTGAAGTGGAGTATCATAGTGAGTGGTAGTAACCATTCGTTTACCAATGGTTAACTTATAGTTTGTTCCCCATTTCTCCATACTAAGGAGTTTCTTATGATTTACTAATTTATAAATGGTTAGAAAGCAGCTGGTGTCACATTTGCTTACGATTTGTAACAATGCAAAATTAAAGTGTTGCCATAAACTGTTTTTACAGAACCAGCGTCAACCTCTGGTGTTGAAAACTGAAGCACATGTGAAAGTGCAAAACACTCCAGTTCCTCAAGTGTTCACTTGAGACTGGCTTCAAAAGCCAAGGAATCCCCATTTGATCCCTTGTTAAAATGCCTTTCTGACTTTACAAAATAGCTACACATGTTTACAGCCTGGTTTAAAAACAGCCCTTGATATATAGCTTATTTCTTAATTTGTATACAATGTATGGGGGTAAATGTTTGTATGATGCATCTGTTAGAATATGAAGGCTAAGAGTTACACATAAATTTGCTTATTTAGGGGCGCAGCTGAGTTAACAGACAGGTGGGTGTGTTGTTACTGTTTACTTGGAGGACCAGCTTCGATTAGCTGCCTGCCTCTAGGCTGATGGAAAGTTTGGTTAACTCAGCATTTCCAACATTGGGCCACAAACATCTCTCCAGACTACATCCATGTTTTTTAGAGGCTATGGGCAAAACAGTTGGATGAAAAGATCAAGCAATAAAGATGGACAAGACTATGTAAGGCTGCTGGAGACTAAAAGCTGCAGGCCAGTTGATTTTGCCCTTGTGTATGGTGCATGTATCAGTTTGGAGAGAGCATCTCTAATACCCACCACCTGCCTAGTGACAAAGATAACTTGGCTAAAAAAACACAACTGGCATTACACGGATGAAAAGACAGGAAAAAAAGCTTTTTGCAAACCATTAGTATTTGTATGCTTGACATTATGTCACAGTGAACTGTGTGCCCATCTCTGGTTAGATGATCCCGACTTTTGGCAGATGTTCAGAGAGACTTTATCCCCACTGACTGGCACCAGCTTCAGACTGCATCATGTTGACTCCTGTCACCCAGTGGTGCACAGGCCTCTTGGATATTTTAAATAACATGCCTGAACAACAAACTGGTTGATGGCTTTTGTTTAAAAAATATCAGTAGGGGCATTAAAGGTCATAAAATACAACTCACCTCATCATGTACATTTTATGATGATTTAGGGCATTAATGATTTAGCAAAAGACAAGTTGAAAATATAAAAAGCATATTAAAAAATCAGGATGAACTTATACAAATTTGTTTTCACCCACTACCATTGCAAGAATGTTAGGACAGATTTCAGTGCAAGTATTTTTCCTGTCAGATACCATTTAACCAGATAAGAAAAGGATGCAACAGGATGTTTATATCAAAGTTCAATTCAAACCTAAAAACTTCTTTTATATAAGCCATCATGTATGAATCATTTATTAATATAAGAACACATTCCTTTTGCCTTATCACTAAACATATATTAGCAAATTTGCTCTTTGCACTTTAAAAACTATTGTTGATAGCAGCTGTAAATGCAGTTTTTGGCCCTGACTCAGCAACCTCTTTTACACAGCCCATTCAAAGCGGGATTGTTACGAATATGTTACACCTCTGTTAATTTAACTGGCATCAGAGGTAGTAACAGAAGTGTAACAATGGTGAAACTGCGTCATCTGTGAGTTCACTTTGTCTCCACATTGTGCCTCTTCATTGTTACCAGGTGTAAAATCACACACTGAGAAACCATTACTACCCCGTCTTAGGGCTAAATGTAAGTACAAAGGCAAAGTGATGGCAGGTATGTATTATGGAGCAGTAGCAATTTTTCAACGTCATTGTGTTTCATGTATTTTATAATTGGGTATCAAACTGGATGGCATTATTTCGCTGCAAAACAAATCTAACTGCAGGTACATACAAAAATAACCTAAACCTGAGCCTAAAAAGTGTATATTCTCTCTCTCTTTCTCTCTGCCCTTGATACTGTAATATTTAATGCACCACAATCTGTCTCTACCATACTGTAAATTGTTTCTTGCACATACATCAAGTATGCGTGTGGCTTGAGTGACCGTATCCCTGCCCTGTCAGTGAGAGTGTGATGTTGGCCGGGCTTTGATTGGCAGAGAGCCTGAGAGCCATCTTCATCTGGGCCAAGCGGCTTTAGCTCTTAAACCATGGGCACCT
Organism: Notolabrus celidotus; assembly: GCF_009762535.1. Lineage (NCBI taxonomy): Eukaryota > Metazoa > Chordata > Actinopteri > Labriformes > Labridae > Notolabrus > Notolabrus celidotus. The sequence continues at coordinate 23,877,743 of NC_048282.1, read as the reverse complement.
CCATCCCTCCCTCCCTCCCTCCCTCCCTCCCTCTCAGCCCGTCTGTTCGTCTGCTGCTGCACATGTGGCTGTGGATACTACTGTTCACACATGCATTAACACCTGTGCTCGTATTCAAACGCTTGCTAACACATACAAGGTACCCACAAAGAAATCCTTGCAAACATATAAACACACACTGACATAAAAACCACACCATGGAGAACTTTTCTGATGTCCTAATCCTGCAGATTAAGGTCATGGAGCGCTGGATTGAAATCCACTTTTTCTACTTCCTGATCAAGAACATAGGGCCGGTTCTGTGGCTCACAGATGTTTACTCAGCTCCTTTGGCATCCAGGCACCGAGATGATATCTAACATTTGTCACACCTATTGAGCCAAAAATCTTTTAGTATAGAAAAACCAAAACACTCATACTTCTAACTTAAGATCTGTGCGTGCAAAAGAACATACACTCATTAGAATGATTGTTCTCTCACATGCTTTGCCAGGATTGCAAAAAAACAGACTTTATTGAGGGATGGGGGAAAATTAGCCCATGCATTTTGGCCATAAAACAACAGATCAAAACAATTATCTTTTTGCTTGGGTCAGCATCTAAAATGATGAATATGAAGATGTTGCAACCCAAAAAGGCACAAAATAAAAACATTCTAACTTAATCCATTACAATGTTTGTGGGTTATAGACTTAAAAGTTGAAACATTTTTGTCTCTATTTCACTGTGTTCTGCCAGATAATATCAATAAATAATATCCACATAGCCGGTAATACTGACGTGGGTAGTTAATTTATTCATCCAATCCCTTTATACTGATTCATCGCTAGTGACAAAAAAGAAACACTGAAGTTTGCAGACAGAAGCAGATCTTTATGATCACTACACATGGTCAGAAGGGGATAATTTCCTCTTCTTTAAACAAGAATTTAAATTCCTACTCAACTCAACTCAACTCAACTCAACTCAACTCAACTCAACTCAACTCAACTCAACTCAACTCAACATTATTTATATAGCACCTTTCATACATGAAAACATGCAGCCCAAAGTGCTTCACAGAAAAACAGTAATGGTAAAATTATAAAAGGCATGATTATAAATAAAATATTTAAAAATGAAATAAAATTAATAGAGTAAAATTAATAAAATAAGTAATATGGGAAAGAAAAAGTACAAAATAAGGTAGCGTTAAAAAGATCAGGTGAATACAAGAAATAAATAGATAATATTCATAATTAAATAAGATAAATAAATGTTAAAGCAATGACTAAAATAATAATAATAATAATAATAATAATAATTATAATAATATTAATAATTATAATAAGAATAATAATAATAATAATAATTAATATAATAATAATAATAATAATAATAATAATGCAGTCCAGGGCCAAACAAAATTAGTCCAAATTAAAAGCTCGATTAAAAAGGTAAGTCTTAAGTTTACTTTTAAAGACTCAGAGAGCTCGCCGTTTTGATGTCCGGAGGCAGATGGCTCCATAGCTTAGGGGCATAAAAACAAACTAACCAACAAGTCTGCTGTTAAGAAAGATGGTATAAAACTGTCAAAAATGTGCCTGCTTTATTCAAAAAAGCTAAACACTGAAAGACAGTCTATGAATAAACCATGTCACATTGGTTTGTTGAGTGCGGCTAACACTAGCAGAGCTGGCACCACCAGCCTTTAGTCCTTCTTGCAGGTTAACATCCACATGCTTGTTACACATTGTCCTGGTCAAGTGGTTATATGCCAGTTTAACCTAACACAGCATACAATAAAATGTATCTCCAGTTTCTAGATCAAAATAATGACAAACAGCATCACATTCTATGTGATGACATCACATTTTCATCTGGGTAGCAGAGCATTTTAGCATATTATGGCAGTACCAGTGCTACAGCTCCAGCCAGTGGCGAGTGGCTGCACTACAGCTTTGACGCAACATACGACTGGTATGTCAAGCCTACGATGATAAAACTATAAATCATTTGTTACCAGTAAATCTGATGATTTACTGTCTACTTGACTCAACGCAGACATCCTTGGCCATGATGGATCTCAAACAAGGTTACAAGACAAGAGGTTGACAGAGTGCAACTAAAAAAGACCTTTAATGACCACTGGGACAGTTTTGTCATTATTGGCACTGCTGCACCGGGGGCGTAAAGATTTATGACTGATATGGGGCCCTGGGAGTTTTGGGGAGGGGGATGAGATATAGAGCTGTTCGGAATATGTCCCCGAGCTGGAGTGTTCGAGGATGTCCAAAGGCAGAAATGATCCGTCGTCCTGCTCGCAAAAACATCCGTCTGTCAACAAGAGCATTTCCAGGAACAGCAGGGAGAGAATACACTTCAGTTCTGAGCACAGTCGGGGGACTTCAGCTTTGGCCGACATGGCCAAGTTGCTTGATAAAAAGGCATGGTTTAATAATATATGTAAGCTGGTCTCTGATACTGACATATCTTGTCATTTTGAACTCTTTGTGTTTTAAAAATGTTACATGAGGATTCCTTGGACATGCTTGAGGAATTAGTCCACTACGCAAAATAAGCCTTCTCACTTTTGTGTGGGGAGTAGGCTCATGTCTACTCTGAGAGATTTTAACAGGCAAACTAAATCAAAAGTCACAAACCTGGGAGTGGTTTTAGATTCAGATTTTGATTTTAATCCTCATTTTAACAAGGTCGTAAGTACTTAATTTTATCATCTCAGAAGCATAGCAAAAGTCAGACCTTTTTATCGCAGAAAAATGCCGAATTTTTATTCTTGCTTTTATTATAAGCTGCATTGACTACTGTAACTCCCTTTTTACTGGTTTGCCCCAAAAAACTCTAAAGAAACTGCAACTTGTTCAGAATGCTGCTGCCAGTTAGTAAGTAAGTAGTTTACTTGTTTTTAAAGCTCTTAACAGCCTTGCTCCTCCATACATCACTGATCTCCTGTCATTTTATGTTCCAGCTCGATCACTGAGGTCCTCATATGCTTCCCTTCTAAATGTTCCTTGTGTGTCTCACACTGAGACAGAGAGCTTTCTGTTTTTATTCCCCTAATATGGAACTATCTGCCTCTGGACATCAAGACAGCGAGCTCTCTGAGTGTTTTTAAAACTAAACTTAAGAATTACCTTTTAATCTAGCTTTTAATTTGGAGTAATTAATTTTTTAGCCCTGGACTGCATTATTATTTTAATCATTGCTTTAACATTTATTTATCTTATTTAATTATCTATTTATTTCTTGTATTCATCTGATCTTGTCAACGCTAGCTTATTTTTAACTTTTCCTTCCACTCTTATGTATTTTATTAATTTTACTGTGTTGATTTTTTTTTTGAAGTATTTTATTTATAACCATGCCTTTGATAATTTTACTATTGCTGTTGTTTTCTGTCTGTCTGATTAGTGCTTCTTTGTGAAGCACTTTGGGCTGCATGAAAGGTGCTATATAAATAAAGTTGAGTTGAGTCTCTGCATCAAATATGTAGCTATGGCCAGGAAGCGCTTAGCATGGCATAAAGACTGGAAATAGGGAGACTGTCTAGCCTGTCTCTGCTATACATCTAAAAGCACCACTAAAACTCAAACATAATTACTTTTACAAAGTGTTAAAAGACCGCTTTGGGTGTTATACGAAGTAATGTTCTTGATCATGTTCTTGGTACAGGAGCGTTAGCCTCTTGTATCGCAGTCATGTAACAGTTTTTTTAAGGGGAGGGAATTCAAAATAAAAGCTATCCTATTGAAAACAACACTTTTAGTATTTTTCTTTTCTGTGGCACAAACTTTAGTTGCATATTTAGTTGATTGTGGTTATTATTAAACAAACCCTATATTTATGGATGCTGAATAGACCAAAAGACAGAGGTGACAGTTGCTGTATGTTAGGAATGTGTGCGTTAAGTTGATTAAACTAGTGTATTTCAAAGTTATGGGTCCTCACCCCCCCTGAGGGTCACCAGGGGGGGCACAAGGGGGGTCATGGAGAGGTGAAAGGAGGAAATGGAACAAAAATAAAAAAGGAGCTATAGTTCACTTTTCACTGTCAATTTAATCTTTATCTACAGATTCCACTTAAAAATGCCTGGGTTTTCAGCATGGAGAGTGTTGTGTTTTCCGTATGTTTGTGGTCTGAGTGATACTGACCAGTCACATGTCAGCAGGCTTTAATGTATGCAGGGAAAATAGACCATGTAGAGCAAAAGCAGGCAGAACACACCGACTTAAGACATCCAGACTTCTGTGGACAACTTATTTATATTATAAAGAAATATCTTCATGAAAGTAAGGCTAAATAAGTAAATGTTCTAGATTAAAAATATGAGCAACAGATCTTCCTGCTGTAGTGTTTTAAAGCTAACGAGAGTCTAGATTTCCAGACTCCCTGGAATGCATCAGAGATGAAGGATCTGAACTCTGTTGAACTAACAAATGTTTTAATAGTGGTTATCTCTCCGCTTGAAGGCAGGAGATAAAGTATGAATTTTTACTTTGTAAACATCTTAATCATTATGTTGTCTTGGCCTCAATTTGCCATTGTTGACCTGCTGATGCTGTGCTCCTGTGCTCAGCTGTGTTGAATACATTCAGCTGTTTTATGAGTGTTTTGTCAACTTCAGACTAGTTGGGATTCAAATTCAGTTTACAAGATGAGGGAATTCGTGGCTTCAGAACATCCCTCCCTTTCTGGAAAGCTAAGGTATATCATACACTACATATTACAGTAAATATATTCACAAAAATATTTTGAATATCAGATTTTAAGGTCAAAGCAGGTTGCTTCATCCACTGAGCCAGGAGAAACTTCCTCACCTCTGCTGTAATCTCTCTTTACATCTGCTCATTACTTAAAGTGTTTCATATTCTATTCTGAATTATTTTTATATCAAAATCATCTGTTGCAGGGCGCCAGTGTGGCTTAGTGGTTAGATCGCACGCCCCATATAGAGGCTCTTGCCGTCAAAGGAGTGACCTCGGTTCATGGCCAACCTGCAGCCTTTTGCAGCATTCCCCACTCCACTTCCCAGTTTCCTGCTCTATCCATCGTCCTATCTCTTCCAATAAAGGCATAAAGGCATAAAACTAAACTGAAATAATGTGTTTCATTTGCAGTAGAGCACAGAGACAGAATGTACACATGGTATCTACACACTCTAGAACCAGTCATGTGTACATTGAGTGAAACTGTGCTCATATGGTCTGAATAAGATGTGAGAACATACATGTGTCCTGTCATTTGTTCTCTGAGGAATTTTGCTTAGCAGTAATTACCTGATCTTGTCAAGATGGAACATCACAGTGAAAAATAAGTAATAGAGTTTGAAATTTATGGTTTGGCAGAGAAGATCTTAGAGACCAAAATGTGCCATCTGGATCCCAGAGGTCTTATGAAAATGAATTGAATTGAAAATGAAAAAACAAAGTAGAATAATTCACAACTTACAACACATCCCCCTCAGACTGAAGTCATAGACACGTGATTGATCTGAGGAAAGACTTAATCATAACATTACTTCCTCAAAGCTCCCCAGTGAAAATTTAATCCTGCACAGTCTGATTTTTTAGAGGCTAATTTTTCACATTAAGCAGGCACATCAGCATTCATCTTGAGTAACGGAGCCCCAATGGTTCTGATGTTCTGTGTTCACCAGCTAGCCGTCTGTTGTGTGCCACGCTGCTAAAAACCATGAGCTGACAGACGTTAACCAGGCTGACAGGAACCAGAGTTGGGTGATGTTTCTAATTAAGTTCATCGCTTCAAGTGACATGTTTGACATAAAACAAGCAACTTATAACATGAAAACTGAATTGCTTTTGAGGCTTGATAAACTCTCAAACATGCTTTGTTAAAATGTCAATCTTCTTCTATGGTAGAAAAAAATACTCGTATTTTAATTTTAGAGCAGTTTCTTTGGTCACTGTGACAAATAAAGCACATAAACTCCATTAACGGAATTTTACCCAGGAAATAAACCTCATGTCATGAGTTGACCTTTAGTTTAGGATTTTCCCTTAGGTTTCATGCCTTGTTTCCTCCCTGTCTGTCACTGTATTTGTTATCCTATGTCTTTCTTGTGTTTAGTGATCCATGCCTTGTATTGTATTCCCTTGTGTTTCTTAGTTTAGTCTATTGTGTTTCCTGTTTTATTTTGTAGTTCTTGATCCCTGTGTTTCCAGTTTAGTTTTACTTCCTGCTCTTGTGATTTCCCTCCTTTTTGATGAACTTGATTTGTTTCACCTGTGTCAACACCCAAGTTGATTACCCTGTAGTTGTATTAAGAGTTGTATTAAGTTTCTCTGTTTGCCCTGTCCTGTTTTTGTCCTGTACATTTTCCTTGTGTTCACCGTGTGTTTCTTTATCCTAGTGTTTCCTTGTGTTCCCAGTGTTTTCTTTTTGATTTAGTTTCTTGGACATTTTAGTAAGTTTACTTTGGACCTGTCACGTGTGAAGAAAGGAGGGGGGGGCAGGTGAGGATTCAAAATAAAAAGGATTTAATAAACTTAGACTGAGATAAAACAAAAACTTCTTCAAACAACAAAAACTCGAGAAGCACGGTAAACACTAGAACGCAGGAAACAACACTGAAGACCACAGACAAACACACGTCACAAGCACAGAAGTACAATGAACAGGCATAGAAGGGAGGAAAAACAGAGGCTGTTTTCGAAACGGCCTGCTACATACTACCTACTACCGCTTCTTTAGCATCACTTATGATTTTAAAAGTTAGGAAGTGGTTTATTCGGAATTTAATAATTTTCACAGCACCTAAAAACTGAGTTCCCCCCTCAAAAAAAGAGAAGAAAAGAAAGAGCGAAATGAGCGCTGTGCATTGTGGGAAACAGTACATGAGGCAGACTGGTCCGATGCATACTTGAAATTTTCCCGAATCAGTAGACATCTGGATAGTTTTGGCATACTGCAGATTTTGCTCTTGTTCACATACTACTTACTACATACTGAATTTTGGCCAAATCAGTACATACTGCTAGTATAGTAGGTGGTTTCGAAAAACAGCCAGAGACTAAATTGACACACTGGGTAACAAGTAAGGACACACAGGTGAGGACAACAAGGCACAGTTGAAGACAATCACAAAGGTGGGAAACACAGGCAGTAACAACAAAACTTAACACAAGAATATTCTACAGAATAAAACAATGAAAACTACCTCAAGACCACAGGAAAACACATAGCAACAAGACAAAACACTTAACACAGAAGAATGGCAACAGATGATACACAGAACACAAATCAAAGAAACACACAAAGTGAAACCTGGAAATAAAAGCTATGACACCACAAAGAAAACATAAAACAAAAGCAACCCATGACAGTACCTTTTGTTCTTTTGTAGTTACATCATTACACATACATATTTTCTGCACATTGCATGGAACTCTCTGCTCTATTTTTCCCTATCATGACACCTCATCTTGACTGATGGCGATTCAGCATCCCCTTGATATAGGCAACGTGTCACTGCTATAACTGCAGCTGTGAATATTGCTGTATTTCCATTTCACTGCTAATTCAGACTTACTGAAATATCGTCCTCATAGAAATCATCTGCCTCTCACTGAATGGCTTTGTGTATCCAGTAAAACTGATAATGCATGAAAATGTAATGGACAGGGCAGCTTCTAAAAACCTGCATTAGCATAAGTAGCAGAGACATCAAAGTTAAAGTAGTTTTATGAAATATATAAAATATATACAGTATATATTGTATATGTGCGTATAAAGATAAACTTATGGGCACATTTTTTGCAGCACTTTAAATCTGACTCTTACATCCAAGTGTCAAATCCTATATTTTAATCTTCTGGTAGCAGTTCAGTGTGAGCCTTCACCATCGAATCTATTTGGCTGATGCAATTTCACAAATGCCAACAATTCTCTGTTTGCTTTTTTGAGTCTTTTTATGTAAGCCTTTTTATTCTAATGGTTTGTCCCCCTCATTGACCTCAGTTTGATCTCTATCACTGGGGTTTTACAAGAGGTGCCTGAGGGCTCAATAAACCTGGGGGGTCATTGTATTGACAGTATGGATTGTGCATAAAAGTATCGAGAAGGCTTTAAAAAAAGGTGCCACTAAATCTCTTTGAAAGAACGCACTGTGATTTTTCACATACATTTTGATATAGCCAGTAATTACATTAGTGTGTCATCAGTTTGATAGCATTTTTTGTAGATATGTCTAATATAGTTATAGGTTTGCTTCTTCATTTTGAGATTTGAACTTTTCTGACCTCTGGCAGTTTTACATTTGACTTTTCAGAATGTTCAGACTCTGTTTTTCAGTACACTGCTTCTCAATTTAGTTTTCTGAAAGGAATGAGATAACATGTTCCAAAATGGTATAGATATATTGCTTGTACTAAAAAAGAAAACAAATAACATAAATAAAAAACATAAATATGATGATAAGAAAATCCTGTAGAGACTCGTGAGATTATAACTAAGCAGGGGTTGAACCGTAAGGAAGAGTTTAAAGAAGACTTTAAGTCGGCAACATCTGGAACAAATCAATATATTCACTCACATGCTGGGAGCCACAGATGGAAACAGTTGTCATAAACAATTACCGAATAGAAATATTTAAAGAAATACTGGGCAGACATCTGTTTGAAGGTTGACATTTTCAAGAAACTGCTCTATAGTATTGATATAATGAGGGAGTTAAATGGATTTAAAATTTGTCATAAAGTTGCTTCACTTTTTTTTTTTAAATTTGAACATTTCAAGTTGGAGGGAGGGATCAATTCATGGTTTCTTGTCCCCTTAAAGTGAACAAAATGTGAACCATACAATAGACTTCCAATGCAATTCAATTTTAAATGTTACTTTTATATTAATATTTATAATTGTAACGTGGATACTCCATGTCAAATCACAATGTTGAAACAAACTGGTGAGGTGAACTGTATTTCAATGGTGCCATGCAGAAGACAGTATAGACCTAATTTAAAGTACGGCCCATGAATGCATACGAAAAAGGATCTATATATCAAAATGAAAACATATCTGAAGTAGTTTTTCTTTATATTATTGTTTAAATTCTCTCAATTTGTGTCATTTACAAGGGTGGATCAAGTAAATGGTGAATGTTAAGCAGACTGTGTTATATATAGAGCTTTCTCTAACCTTTGACCATTCAAAGCACTTTTACATTACCTCCATTCACACTACATTTGTATACTGGTTGCAAACTCTGCTATGTAAAGAGCCCATTAGTATTAACTAATCCCATTCACACACCAATGGCACAGCCACCGGGGGCAGTTTCGGGTTAAGTATCTTGCCCAATTATACTCTGTCCTTTGGACAGCAGACCTTGGATCAAACCCCTGACCTTCCGATTGAGAGACGACCAACTCTACCACTGAGCCACAGCCGCCCCATCAAGTCCTTTTCTGTAAATGGTGTTTATATTATACACCTCTTATGCAACAAGAAACATTTTCCAACACAATTTGGTTTGGAAAGCAGTTAAGTATTACGTGTATTATATATTTACCTGCTGTGGGCGGACAGGATACAGGAGAGCAAGACTGAACTAACTGGTGAAGAAGGCCAGCTCAGTCCTGGACCCTGTGGAGGTGGTGGCTGACAGGAGAATTATGGCCAATCTGTCGTCTCTGCTGAATATTTTTTCTCTATACATTATTCTTGTACTGTACACCTTCTTGTTTGCTGCTGTAACTTCATAAGTTTCCCCGTTGTGGGACGAATAAAGGAGTATTTTATCTTATCTTATCTTAGATGCAACAACTTTTAGGAGACAGCATTGTTTAAATCATATATAAAGACAATGAGATATCATTTATATTATGTTTAATGCAGCAGTGCAGCATCTGTCTCCTCAAATAAACTTCTATATCTTCATGCTTCAGCCACGCCACACCCATGACAACAAAAATACCCTAAAATACTCTGAATTGATCTTCTGTTCTATCATAAATAGATATTTTTTCTGGGTCTCTAATCAAAGTGGTTAAGCAGTTTTGGTCGGGGAAAATGTCAAATGGTGTAATCCTTTTTTAGCAGTGAAATCCTCTCAGGATGATGACGTACTGTAGCTTGTCTGATGGATCAGAGACTGGCAGCAGCATCTCCTGAGTTCACTCTATGTATCCTTAAATTCAGGGGTCATTGCCTCTTTGTAGGTCAGTTAAATAACATGTATTGTTAGAACAACAATACTGGCGGGAGACAGAAAAATACTCTCACTTTTTGATCAATGGTAGTGTTGAGCTTTGAATGAAGGGACACACTGTAGAGCCACCATGAAACTTTTTATCCCTGGATCTTGATAGATACATTTCATTGCTCTTTTCTTAGAGTTGATTGATAAGATGGACACCACTCTTATGTCAGTAAAACAAAAACAAAACTAGAGTCTGTAGCTCATTGGCTTAGCTTATCACCAAGACTGAATAATGGAGGAAATAGCGAGCCTTTTAGATCGTAAAAGCACAAATGGAAATTTACTTTTTGATAGCATTTTGAAATTGAGGCATCCGATCTTTGTTTTTGCTAAACTAAAATCAGAAAACGGGCTGCTAGTGGGAACATCCCTATATTTCATTATTTCATAAGTTCACTATAAATATTAAAGTTTGCTAACTGCTATAATCAATATTCAAACTACAGAAGAATGAAGATTGATGTTTCAAAGGCATTTTGAAGGGTTACAGTGCGTTCAACTATACTTGGCTTACATTTGTGTCTGGCTGCACACAAATATGACGGCTTAGGTTTCAAAGGGTGGTTCTTAAGCTGTCGCTGGGCTATGTCAACATAATTACAGAGGAAACATACATTGGACATTTGACATATGGGCAATCATTTCTGAAGACATAAAGCCTTTTTTATTATCTCCTTATCATGTTATTTTAGGAGGACATTAAGGTTGGGAACATAGAGGTCTGGGAACACTTAAATCCTCCTATTGCTGGCTAAATCATGACACGGGATCATCGCTGGGTCAAATGTTCACTTATTTTGTCAGAAACTGGCAAGTGTTATCTTTTAAGTTTTATGGAGTAGGTCTGAAGGCCTACACGACCAGAAGGCTGTTATCCGTAAGGGGATATATTAACATACTGACCCAGGTATTATAATGTACTTCCCATTTAAACATGAAAAACCCCCTCCCTTAGGTTATTCCTCCTAATGTAGTCATGTGAAGATAATAAGCTGACATCTGGGGAACATTAATGAACACTCTATTTAATGAGCAGAAATGATGTAAGTATGATGTTCTCATCTAACTTCTCAGCAAGGAAGCAAATGCACATATATCTCAATCTGTTGAACCATTACTGTAAGCAGGCGTTCTCTATATAATATTTAAAACCCAAGCTTACTAATTTTTCAACTTAGATTGCATTACGTACACCACTACATGCTCTTGGAACACAACAACTTAATGTAGTGTACCCAGGGGGCCGTGGATTCCCTTTAATTTTGACTTCAGTGTTGCTTTTTGTTTTGATGTCAGTAAAATATGCACCATACTGCAGTATACAAACAAATACTGCAATAAACACGATCTGTGAGCGTCACAGGGTTTAAGTGAACACCTCAATTCTTCAAATTGCAGCCTCAGATGTTCCCACTGTAACCTATCGGCCACAGATCAAAGACATGATTTCTTCAAAGGGCATTTATGCAGGCCTGACTCTATTACCGCTCAGGCCAGGTTCAGGCCTGTTGGAATGTAACCCTTTATGTGCCAATGCTTCCCTGCTTCCCAGATTTGATCTGTGACGTGTTCCTGCTGTGCTGGCTGCTGACCAACAGATGGAGACACAGACTGAGTGTGTGTAAGTTCCCTGGCTAATCACTGCTGATTATTTTCATCTTTTGATTCTAATGATTTGTCATAAAGTAAGCTCTGAGCTTAGTCCCAGCTCAGCCCCATTACACTTCAATGCCATGTCTTCTTTTCAGTGGTTCAGTCTGGGGTATTTTTCTGTCTTGTTTGACATCTGCCTCTTGTGATTGTCTGCCTTGAGGTTTTACTGTTCCACCCTCATGATGGAGCCCTGGTTTGACTACGCACATCTGGAAGGATTGTTTCGATTCACAGCTATCATAACCTAGTATGCAGCAATACCGTGAGAGAAATTCCTGAGGGATTTTCCATCACTGTGTTGTTTCATATCAAGCCACAAAAGCCGGGCAGCGAAGCTGAAATGCTATAATTTCATCAGCAAAGGGAAATGATGAAGATAAATATAATAAAAATAACACTTGTCTACCATTTAAATTCCTTTATATCAATTTCATGAACAACATGATCACACTGTCGGCAGATTATCACATATTATGAAAACATAACATGCTTCTGGTGAGGATAGACCAAAAACAGATGAACCAGATTAATATTTCTATAACGATGTCCAAATCAATTTGGTTTCTCATCCTCTCAGCTGTAAATTGGAGCAGCAGTGATACACAACGACCTCAGTATTCGTGACGTAAGCACAAAAGAAGCATCGCCACATATCAGTTATGCAATCAGCAAGTCTGTTATCTAAACTGAGACCTATCCAAGTAGAGTAACTGGTTCAACACAAGAACAAAAAACAAAAACAAAAAACACTGGTTGAAAACAACAACTCATGCAGCACAGACCAAAAACATATATATGATTGTATCTGTGAACATTTAGTCCTCATTATAGTGTGTGATGCAAATGGTTGGGTGTCACTTTTAAAGTATTGGAGGCACTTAAAAATAATAGCAGAGGTTTTTAAAGATAGCAAAAGAAGGTCTGCAGGCATACGTGCGATGGCTTTACTGTAAAAGGAAAGGTGAAACTGAGATAATCTGCTGCAACAAAATGCCACCACAGCTACAAACATCATTTACTAACAGACTGGCGCGTGCCAAATACAGATTTTAGAAATGTTTAAAACATCTTTCCTAATGACTGGCTTACAGCCTTATGTAACCTCTGCATCACACAGTAATCACAGTCATATTTTTGTGCAGTGTTGTTGGCACAGCTTCAGTAAACTCATATCTCCTCAGTGGGCGGCAGTAGGGAGGAGAAGGGTCCCCTGCTGCATGCTTAGCTTAGTAGTGCCAAGACGCTGTGGGTAGAATGGGAAGGAGCCAGTTCATGTGAATTATTAGATGACCCTTTTTGCAGCCAGAGACATGAAATCCTCTAGATGAGTCCTCTGCCTCTGTAGAGAGCAGAAAATGGAGCCCTGGTTTCCACAGGAACATATCACCACATCTACTGTAGCAAGCAGCATGTGTCTGGAGGTGTTTTCTTTCTCTTGGATCCCTCAATCTCAAATGTTTCTTCTATTTGATCAAACACAATCCTCTGCTGTGAAGTCCTTAAACACCCACAGACCAATGAAAATACTGGTGATCAGTTAGACTGTTGCTTTTATTGATGTCTGCTCATACAGTGTGATGCTAGGGAATGGAGACATTTAGCTAGGTCAAGTATAAGAGCAGGAGGAAAAGCTGTATGGCTCTGTAAGAATGTAGAAAAAACATAGGCTAACACCTCTAAAGCTCAATAATGTACATATCTTGTACATATTATTATGTGGAATATATTTATATTGTTTTGATATGCAATAACAATTTCTTATGTAAAAAAATAAGCTAGGTCATGAGCCAGATGTTTTTCTTGACTGTAGCTTGAAAGATGCTAAACTTCATGGCTTTGGAATTTAGCAACTTTGCACCCCACTTTGTTAATTTAGCAAAGTGAAGATAAGCAACAAGTTTAGCTAATGCTTCCTGGCAAGAGCTTTGTACTGAAGTGTTGGCGGAATATGCTACCCTGCTGCATTACATCAACACTGACTGAAATAAAGAAGATTACACAAGTCTGCAATGCTGCCCAATTGTTATTTGAAATCTAGTGCAGAGTTATGTCAATCTTTTATCTGGTTTTCTTCAATAAAATTAGCAAAGGGTAATTCGAAAAAAGGTTGCTTTACAAGAGCCAAAGGCCACTGACTTAGTTTCCTTTTAATGGCAGTAACAGTAAATACACGTTTCATAAACGTTGCCCATCAATTAGTTCTTGATGTGTAACCTAAAGCATTCTATTAAGTCTTATCTGTTATTTACTTTCCAGGAAGAGTTGGATCTGAGCAATATAATACAATGCACCTTTTTGTATCATCTGCTTTGTTTTTACATTATGACATGAGCACTAAACAAATCGAAGTTGAAAATTCCACTTCCTAACCTGAGAAACTGGAATAAATGATCAGTCATCAGAGCAATTGGACTTGAAAATAGAGTAACCCGTTGCATATGCTGCAAGTATCAGTACAGTTTAGCTTAAGAGACACTGAAAATACTTGCGTTTAACAAAACACAGAGACAAATTGATGTAACACAAAGCAGAGCCGAAAAGTCTACAACAAGCGAGCAGATGGAGCATCTGCACGGAGCGGCTAGCTTGTGGAACTGAGGAGTGATTTCCTTCTCCAGGAGAGACTGTTAATCTGCATGTATGTCAGTGCATAATGCACTCAACAGTAACATCCCAGTATAACATCAAGTTAAATAATGCTTTACCTGTCAGGCCTCTTTGAAAGTCAGCAGTGAAAGGCTTTTGGAAAGGTTTCCAGGAGCAGACGGACAGATGATTCAGAGAACAACTTGTGCACAGCTGGTATAGAACAAGAAAATACAGCGTTGCATTGGCTGGAAAGTATGCAGTAGTGCAGTTTTTCCCCCCAATGATCAACTATAGTGTTATTGCAAAGCTGATGCAAATCATGCTGACTTTGGCTCATCCCTGACTTACAACTACTAGCCAAAACATTTACGTTGGTTTAACTTATGTATGTATCTGAATGTACATTTTCAGTTCACTTAGTTTTAGTCAAACTGGATGATGTCCTAATTTTCGGTTAGCACAAACACATGGACAACGATAATGCTTTTTTTCACATTGGCAAGGATAAAGGGAATCCATGTGGCTGAAAAAGCTCAAATGAAAACCACACCAATCATAATGTCTCAATTTTGATCCCTGTCAGAACTCTTTGCTGCATTCCATACAGTAATTGATCTCAACAGAAAAGGGTTGGAGTTTGAATATTTTGAAGGTTGAATGAAGGGAGGGTTTTCTTTGCTTAGCTTACATAGTGCCGGTCATATGCTCAGTAGGTTTCAGAGGTCATAAGCGTTCAGCGTGTGTGTGTGTGTGTGTGTGTGTGGGGGGGGGGGGGAACGACGACTTCCAGCTGCATCACTTTAGAGTAAATTAGAAAGAAACTCCAGCTTATCGAATCAGGATCCTTATTTATGTTCAGACTCAGATCTCATTACTCTGTTGGTCCCACTGAGTTAAAACAAATCTAGCAGTTTGAGGTATCGAAAGAATAAATGGGACCCTTCTAGGAAACTTGAGTGCTGAAGTGGATGCTCATGACCACAAGGTTGATTATTTTTTCACCTTAGCTTCCCTTAGCTGCTTTCTGACTTTGTTTAGTTTGGGGATTTAGCTCGTTTGGTTTAATTTTTGAAGCTGACAAGTAAACAATCTCATGTAATAGGGTTTGCCAAGGTAAAGACAAAATAGTCACTTTTTTCTAGAGTGCTGCAGGTAACATTAAAGAACAAGGTTTGCTTTATAGGCTTTTTCTGTAACAAATAAGATTAAAGGGATTGTGTGGATCTATTTAAGTGGGGTTGCATGAGGTGCTTGACGCACAGTGTATTACCTGTACTGGATTCTGGTCAGCACAGCTCCTGTTTGTAGAGTCTGACATGGAAGCTTTGAATCACTGAGCGTATAGAGTCTGAAGCAAAAGGCACTGTAGCAGAAGTCCAGTTTCCTTTTCACTTTAACTTTGAATTATCATGACCTGGATGACTGTGATCCAACACAGGCTATGTAATCTTCTAAAGACCACATCAAATAACTGTAGCCTATGGTCTGAAAATTCTCAACAAGGTATTTTTTGCCAGCCAATACTTATAGAAATAAACCAATCCGACAGAAAATGTGTGAAAAAATATTATCAAGCTGTAGAAGAATGGAAGAAATCGTGTTAAGACCCTGGGGTGTAGTACAGGGGTCCCAGAGTCTGGGTCGGGACCCCCTGGGGAATCGCGAGACACAAACGGGGAGTCGAGAGATGTTTTTTTTTTAAGTGATCTAAAAACATGTATTATTATTATTCTTTTTTGTTATTACCTTGTTTTCTAATGTTTATCTTCCTTTTTGTTTTTACTGTTTTTTATTATTATTATGTTTATTATTAGTATTTTTTTGTATTTATTTATTTTTCTTCTCTTTGTTGGTTTTGTATTACTTATATGTAATTGGTTAACTTGTGATGAACAAAGAAATACTGAAAAAAATGCAAAAAAAAAAGTTGGATGACAAAAGTTATCTAAAAATAGTACATTTTACCAATTTATTGTAAAAAAAAAACATCAACATAAAAAGTAGCTAAACTTGAAATAAAACCTTGAAAACAAAATTAAATGAGTTTTCTGCCTTTTTTTGCCAGATGACTCCTAAGTTTAGTGTTAGTGAACAGTTAATTATCAAAAGCATCAGTAGCAGTAGGTTAATTCATAAAGGAGCAGGAAACACAGCACATTTGGAAAGTCACTGAAACTTTCTGCTGCACAGAAGAATTTCTTCAGGGAGTATAACAACAATCCATGCATCAACATATATAATACAGTAACTTGTATGTCTTTTCAGTATTTGTAGGTACAAAATAGAAGAAAATAAATGAAATGTGCCAACTCAAGCCTGGTGTAGTTAAGTAGAAGACTGAAATCCATCCTTTCATTATCTATACTACTTATCCCATTTGGGGTTGTGGGGGAGCTGGAGCCTATCCCAGCAGTTATAGGGTGATAGACAGGAAACCCCCTGGACAGAGAGAGAAGCTGGAATCTGCTGTGTAAATACTAATATGCCAGCCTGCAGGTGCACCTGGCTTACAGAGAGAACAAGAGCAAACACACTGATTGGTTCTGGTTTGTGATAAGCCCAAAACACGCTTAATTCAACTTCTTTGTGTCTATGCTTCACTCAGTGCATGACTTATCTTGCAAAAAGTGGGCGAACACACTTAGTTCACTTCACACCATGCCTTTTCAGACTATGTTTTTTAGACCTTTTAAATGGGTGGTCGGTATCACACAGTATGTCAGCATTACTTGGTACAGATAAGTAACGAGGTTCTGCAGTACAGAAAAGCCAAAGGTTTACAAAGATTTGTAGTGAGAGCACGCACAGGTTTATTGTTCATTGGAAAACATCCACTTCCCACATGTATTATCAAACTATTCATAAATTGGTTTTAAGTAGGGTTGCAAAATACCGGGAATTTTCAAAGTTGAAAACTTTCTATGGGAATAAATGGGAATAAACCAGGAATTTACTAAATTGGAGTTTGGATCTTAATAGAGAACTTAAATATAGTTGGGGAAAATGTATTTTAGCATAATACTGACTTGAATATTTATGCTATTCCTCCATCATATGTATAGATGATTTCTAGAATCCTGCAGAGGCTAGGCTTGAGGGAAGATGCTTTTTTATTTGCATGTTGAATGGTACTTTGTTGGAGGGAGAGCGTCTCTTTTCATTTAACATTTTGAATGGGACTTTGTTGGGATTGCATTTTTGTTAATTTTTGAATTGGTTGGATCGGGGGGATGAGTAATATTTAACTCAACATTCATGTTTTTGTTCTTTAATGAAAGAACTGATTGTTAAATAAAATATTTAACACTTAATAAAGTTCTACTTACAAATAAATCTGTTTTAATTGTATTATTTAGGATGGATGTCTGCTTATAACAAAGCAAATATTTATGCTTGGATATGATACCTTTCCATTAAATTACCCTCACTTCCCAGTTAATTCCCATAATTTCCATGGAAAGTTTCCAATTTGGAATATTGCCAAAATTCCCCAGTTTAACTTCCCATTGAAATTTACCGGAAATTTTCCACCCCATTGCAACCCTAATTGTAAGCCATACTGGTAGCGTGGCTCTGAGGTAATGTGGAGCGGTTCTACATCGCTTTCCAGTCTAGCTTCCTAAGTCCATAACTGTACTCTCTGAACACAGTTTTAGGTCCAACTCCTCCACTAAGTTTGCAGATTGACTAATATCCACAGGTCTATATTTGTTCAATCTTTATTAAACGGTAGAAAAGCATGGAGCAATGATCTGAGAAAAACTCAGATCTGTACTGCTGGTAATAATTTGCTACTGGCAAGACTGACAAGCACCTGTTTCACAGCAAGCACATTAAGGAACTTTTGGAGAATACAAATGGATCCCTAGAATGAGGTCCTCCATTCAAAAAGAAAATTGCACAAAAATCAGTAGAAGCTGGCACAAAGTTGAAAACAGTCAGATCGCGAAATTTTCAAATTTGGAGTTCTGGCAACTGGAGTACAGTTGACTAGACACTTTCTCGTGCCAGTCTGTTAATCTATCCCCCAAGAATGGTTGGAGCTCCTAAGAAATCAGCTGCATCTTTCTGGATATGCACAACAGTGGATGGTTTCCAAATCAGACAAACTAACAACATAACTTGATTAAGACCCATGCTCTACCGCCTTATCCTTATCTTATTTCAGATTCCAGTGTATTTTCGGAAACTGTCAGCCATAGATTAAGAAATTAACAAACTAAAAAAACATCACTAATCTGTCCTGTTTATTAGGCTTGAATGCACAGTGAATTGAGGGAGACTCAGGCCACCTAATGTCTTTATTCACTCTTGTAATCTCATGTGAGCTATAGGAGCTGAGCAAAGGATACATCTTCGAGAAAACACAGAGTGGTTTAAACTCCTTCTTTTAACTGTCAACCTAAAAAACACAAAAAACTTGGTAAATACTCTGAATGCACGTTTGCGGACAAGACAACAGACTGGTTGTGGCAGAGACTCAACCTCAACATAGCTGAGGCTGCATAATTGCACACAGCCTCAGTAAAAGTTAAGTCCATCTCTTAAAAACAAATAAGACTGAAGAAATATGGAGAAGCACAAAAAGAAGAAATATGAAATATCCTTTGGTGTGGTTTATTCCTTAGGTTTGAGTTTTTATTATTATCCCACAAAATACAGGCTTGTTTGAACCAAGTTTTTGTTACTTTTATTTTTATGTGTTGAAATAACACCATGTATCTGGACCTGAAAACATGACCTAACAAGACCTGAAGTTTCCCCATCCTAATTACCGACATGCCAAACCCTAACTCAGTCCTCATCTCACTCTGCTTTTACCACTGAACATGTTTTCGTTTTTTTTCTTTAGGTTTGAATTTAAAGTTCAACATGTTGACATTTTAAGACAATTAAGTGAGATTTCTTTACCAACAGGGACAAATTACCTCAAAGATACAATCAGTACCTTGACTTTCAAAATTCTCAAATCAAATCAAACCAGCAACAAAGACTTCTTTTATCATCAACCTCCAGAGGATGACAGTAAATCAACATTATTACACAAATAATTTGTTGTTGTTGTGTTACAGTAAAGCAGCTGAAGGACAGTGAATGATTTGTATCCTGGGCTGAAATGTTATTTCTTCTTGCCACCTTTGGGAGCTTTGTCAATTCCTTGAATGTACTTTCGAGGAATTTGATAATGATCTGAAATTAAGATGAAAAACAAGATAAACTTCATTTAGTTACACAAATAAGGACATTGACACAAACAATTTGAAACTCACTCTAAATAATAATTAAGGTTCAAACCTAGCAGTAAATTGCCAGCTTGGTGAATCTGGTTGCCTTGGATCTGGACCAGGACTTTGTCCTTGGATCCAGGGATTGGCTGTAAGACTGAGCTGGCCTGGACTCGGCGCTGCAAAGCAGTGGCCACAACTGCCGGATCCAAACCGTATACTTCAAGGTTCTTTATGAGGGTCACCTAGGGGGAGAATATGGAAACTATTAAAACCAGAGCAGTTAAAAGCCTGACTGGCAGATGAGCTGACATAAACTCACTGCTGGTCTCTGCTCTTTGTATGTCAGGTAATAAGTAACATGATGCAACAGATGGTGATGATGTCATGTAGAAACAGTGTCTCTGTTATTTTACAGAAACAGGTAATGACAGGTTTATATTTTCAATGGTTCAAATCGGCTCCCTTCAGATATCAGCCAATTTATCATTGTCACATTTTTATTGCCTCACAAGTAGTGTGGCTCTAGAGCAGTTTATTGGTCTAACACTTTCGAGCCTTGAGCAGCTGAACAACTTGTTGACTTGTTGGGCATGGAATGTAGCACAGGATTTTTAGCAATGCCCTGGTTTTTCCATCTTGCATCATCATGAATTCTACGTTTCTGTTTAAAACTAAAATATGAAACCTTCTTTTTTTGACAGTCTTCATGTTTACCTTGATATTCATTTGAAACAAATCATGGTTCCATATCAGCTGTTTGCAAAACTTACATGCCTTTTTGCCTCGGCTGTACTTTGAGTTAAGTGCAGATCAGCAAAAGCTGGCATGGTTCCATGTCCATGCCAAAGAGCAGCTCCACGGAGTGGCCTCTTTGTGTTGTTAAACTCGGATAAGTTGAAAAAAGAAGAAGAAATCCCTGCTGACGACAGCTTGCAATGTGAGGGTTATAGTAGAGGAAGCTGTTACCTTCTTATTGGAGCCTCGAGAGGCCACAGCGATGTCTATGGGCTCAATGTGGCCCTTTTTTCTTATGGGTGCTTGACCAGGGTATACAACTTCATAGCACTCCTGCATTCTTCCCAGAGTCCTGTAAAAATGAGCAAGTGGTATATAATCTGCCTGAGAACTTAAGGTGCCTATGTTATTCTCAAGCTACTCTGTCTATCATGTCCAAACCATCTGTCGTTGATCTATCAAATTCTTCTAAATCTATTTTTCACTATTTAACTGACTGTCGCACAGAGAACAAAGAACAAAAATTATGTTTCTGGTTAGTCTTGTGTTTACAGAGAGGGGAAAAAGACGCCCATGGTGTCTTCAGCTTGCTCCATGTTTCCTTCTCTAACGGCATGTTCTGCAAGGAAAGTTAACAAATCACAGCTCTGTGGTCTCTATGTTGTATACCTTTACCCTCAAAGCTGTTATTTAGCTTTTCTTGGCAGTCAGTGCTGGCAGCACCTACAGAGGAGCTACAGACTTGCCTTGCCACGAGAGTGACTTCTACTTCAATTTAAGACTTGACCTTTCGGACAGTAGAAGATCTGACACGTTGTGGGCCACAGTGCAAAAATCAGTGCACAAACAGTCACATATAAAGAAGAAAAAAATACTGATGTTGTTTAAAGGCAACACATGAATATTGATCAATTACTCTTCAAGAAATACATAGATCAACTGGGTATTTGTCACTCAGTCTGAACACTGAGTAAACTAGATCTAACTTAAGGTAAAATCAACTAAAACCATAAAAGACTGTTTTATCAGCATCATTTACAAACAAGTTGTTGGGATCATTAGACTTCAGAGCAGCTAAAACATTGTTTTAAGATGAAATTTTGATTACCGATTTACATTTGGATGCTTATTTTACACTGCATCTATGCTTCTGTCTCCTCCTGCACAGACTGCCACAATGATAGCATTAGTGGTATTACCAGACTGACACATGTTATGATAACTTACAAGATTAATCCATCTAGTTTGTCACTATGGTGTGTTATGTCTTAATATTTTAGCATGCACAAGATATTTTAAGACAACAAATTAAGACAGCAAAAAAGGCTTTACCTGCTAAAGAGGTCATCCCACTTGAGAGAATCTACCTCCTGGTACTCAGATTTCTCCAGTAAGCAGTCGCACAGAGTCGGGTTTATGGTTACAAAACTGATAGGATGAGAAAAAGCATGGAAGCAACTTGTGTTGAACAAGAAAACTTAAAACGGAACATTTTATGTCCTAAAACAGGGTACATGCTGCAGCGGAACATGAGAAATTTAATAAGATCTGCCTTCATGTTGCAGGGCAGATTTGATTTAATTTCTCCAATCAATCAATATCAGTTAGTTTCACATAAGAACATGCACGATTTTCATGACCTAAAAAGAAACATGAGAGTCACATTTTAGCATTTTAACCAATTATTTCACATCACATGGTCCGGGGTCAGCCCTGTATTTGTTCAGTGGGCTTTTAAGGCTTCTCTTTACAACTACATCCATTTATAAAAGGAAACAGCTGGTCACCATCAAAGTCGAACTGAAGTATGTGCACTCTGTGTCGTTTGGTTACTTCCTTATCTTGTGTCAGCTGTCTAGCATGAAGGGTTTGATTGAGAAATGGAAATTCATTCATTTACTCTGGTGCCAGGAACAATGATAATCAGTTGTGGTATCTTTGGGTTTAGAGCAGGGGTTCCCAAATGATGGGTTGAGACCCCATGGGTGGGTTGCGAGACACAAATGTGGGGTTGTTAGATGTCTTCCAGAATGTTTTTTTAAAACAAGTTATCTAAAATTAGTACATTTTACCTATAGTAGTAAAAAATATCGACAAAACTAGTAGCTAAACTTGAAATAAAACCTTGAAAATAGAAAATGTAATGAGTTTTCTGCTTTTCTTGTTGCCAGATGACTCATAAGTTTATGGTTAGTGAACAGTTAATTATCAAAAGCATCAGTAGCAGCAGGTTAATTCATAACGGCACAGGAAACACAGCCACATGCTCATATAGGTAGGGTCATTTTCTGCAGACCAGCCAAATGAAGCCACATTAAATCGTTGAGGGACAGAGGCTGAAAGTTTGGGAACCCCTGGTTTAAACAACACATTCTGCAGGACTTGAATTTCTTCTCAGAGAAGTGAAGCATCTACTTACTTCTTATTATTTTCATCAACCAGCTCATTGTTCTTCACGTACTCTGTGACAATATGTCTCACTTCAGCAGGCTGCAGTATCATCCCTTTCCTATGGAGACACCAAAGCACACAAAATGCTAGAATAAATAAAACATGTCTTACCAAGGAATCTTCAGCTTAGCCGTTTCTGAAATGTTAATGAATTAAATGCAACGGATATAAAAGACAAAGACATGCAGTGTATGTGGAATTGATGGTTATCTTTATAGGAAAAACAATGCTGAATTAATTACTTCCACGTAACGTTATTGATTTATAGGCAAAGCTAATTTTCAATGGCTGCCTCTAAATGGAAATTTGCAACAGACAAAACTAAGCAGATACAATAAAGCTAGACTCCGTTATGTAAACAAAGCTATTTACAGTGCTTTCCAGACTTGTATTAAGACTTTAACAAGTATTTGGGGGACACTGGTTTATCTCATTGGTTAAATCCCGCGCCTCATGAACAGAGGCTATTGTCCGTGGGTCGATTCTGGCCTGAGGTCCTCTGCAACATGTCATTCCTCACTCTCTCTTCACAGTCTCCTACTCTATCCTTTATTTGACCTCTCTGCGTGGTCATGGACCTAACTGAATGAAACATCAGTGGAGCATGGTGCACGCTTGATAACCCCAGTGATGTGCTAGCTCTCGCTGCCCCTTTGTTGGATCTATCTCGGGCTTTGAGGGACACAAGGAACCATGTGGTAGGCTACTGAATGTATCAGTAGAGGGCATAGTGGTGCTAGCGCTCATCCTTTCTTAAAGGACAAGAACCTTGTGTTTTACTCAAATTGCCCTGTCGTAACCTCTCAGCAAAGGCATGAAAAAAGAGCCTTCAGTATTTGGGAAAAAGAGGAGCCTGCTTTTTCACAGAAATTAAGCAACTTCATAAGACATTCTTGAAGGAACTTTGATCCCTTCCCTATTTCTAAAGGTATGCGCCATTCTCCGTTTGAAGTTTTAACATAGTTTAAAGCCAGGGTTGGTGGTCACGGAAAACTAGCATGAATTTGAATGTAGCATATCCTCAGGACTCCATCTAACCTCTCCCCCCCTCACCTCTGAGCTCCTCTAAAACGACACCCCCGCTCACATGCACGAGCGCCACTGATTCGACCACTCAGCGGTAAGAAAAGACCAAAACATTATCATAGTGAAAGTTAAAAACACAAACAAACATGAAATGTACGCGCAGGAGGCGGGCAGAACAGCAGGACGGGATTTGATTGGTTTCATAATTTGGCTCCTGATGGCAGGGATTGGTTTGTGTTTTCCCAGGTTTACTCTGGCTGTAGATAGTAGGTTTTTTTCACTCTTTTTTAAGAACACATCATGTATTGATTGCCATCAGGACATAAAGATAATTTTTACCAGTATAACAAAAAGTGGATCTAAATCTGACTACCAACCCCAGCTTTAATTACTGAACACAGAATTGGCTGAGTCAGTGGGGTTTACTGAGTTTAGGGGTTAGTAGACTAATTATGTTGGAACCAGAGTTTATGATAGAGGACAAATTGTTCCTGCTGAAAACAGACAGCATGGAGACAAACAAGGGGAGCAGAACAGTGTCATGGATTGAATTAAGCCTTGGTAGAGCTGAGGCTGGGGGTGGTGATCTCTTTGAATGCTTTGCTGGCGGCATTTGGAGATGTTCTGGGTGGGAAACTGTGTTTATGTAGCAGTGTGATCCCAAGGTAATTGAAGGTAACATGTAGCTACAGATATACTGAATGGAAAAGTTACCATGATAAATATATGGGAAGCATGACAAAATTCAACGATAGGCATGCAGAACATTCTCACATGTCGGGGTAATAAAACACAAAACCTTTTTCAACTATGACTCACTGAAATGGGCTCTGAGAACAAAGCAAGTCAACGGCATATACACTCCTTTCTGTCACTAATGCCACAGAGTGCAACATTTCATAATTGCAGAAAAGATTGTGGCTGTACAGTATGTGGTAAAGTGAATATGAGTCTGAGATATACATTTTCAAATTCCTATTGAGAAAAAACTGGCAGTGAAATAAATGGTTAAACTCAAGGGTTGATGAAAAACAGCCTTAGATTGAGAGTTGTGTGACTTGTGTCATGAGAATATTATCTCATCTCTTCCCAATGAGGTCAGGGGTCTAGTTCAGCTACATAACAGAGCTCCTGGAGCTGCTGGGGATTTAGTATCTTTTAGCAACTCGTGGGTGCTTGCTGACACACAAGCTTCAACTCTCCCTGCTATGTTCCCCTGCTGTCTGATCCGAGCAAACATGTGGATTCATCAAGAGCCAGGGTTAGGAAAACACACAAATACACACACACATACATATACACACACACACACACATACATATACACACACACACACACACACACACACACACACACACACACACACACACACACACACACACACACACACACACACACACACACACACACACACACAAACACACACACACACACACACACACACACACACACACACACACACACCTCTTGTTTGCATCCAGGAAGAGAGGCTCCAGTCGAGCTGGCACGGAGTACAGAGTTGTGATCTCAGGAGGATGGTATGGAGTTTCCCCTTCCCCACCATCCTGCATTGTAGCGGCTTCCTCCTCTAATTCCTCTGGGACGTGGAAGGAGCGCAGTCTGTAAAGAGTTAATGCAATAAAAAGAAAAAGCACACGGCTGAATGTGGGCGGGCTGTGAATTTCTTGAATCCGAACCAAGAATTTCTTTAAGTTGAGGCAGGACTTGGCTCACTCTCGGTTTTTCCAGTCCACTTCCACAATGCTCTCCACTCCCTTGGTCAGTTCTTTCACTCGCACAAGGTTATGTTTCTGCTGCATGGCCTGCAGAAACTTGGAAAGCTGTTGGAGAAAAACATGGAATAAATGCTACTTGTTGAGTTATAACTTAGTTCGTTTATGTGTGTCAAATGTCACAGTCTGGAAATCTGATATACCTTTTTATAACTGGATTTCTTAATATCCAGTTGTTTTCCACTTGGGCTGAAACAAAAGATGTCAAGACACTTTTAGTATAAAACATATGTTGCTTCAAAATTTCTTAAAGGATGAAGCCTTCTTTACCAGCAGGAGAACATGTGAATGCGAAGAAAAGTACTGGTCAGCAGAGGGAGCTCTGTCTTCTTCACCTTGCTCTTGAGAGCATGGAGGAAACACTGCAACAGCAGAGCATCCATTATCTCTGTGAAATCAAGGTATGACCCAGGTCACATCCCTTTCTTTGAATATGCTCCCAATTTGCCACATCAAAAAATAAACACAGCACGACCACATGTTCACAAAAAAGAGCCAGAGAGCACTAAAATCTAGCCCTGCAACCATTTAGTAGTGGATTTCTTTATTCGATTTGAATTTGAGATAACAGTATTTACTGAAGCTGAGTCTCATTAAAAGCTGAGCGTGTGCTAAGCTATGGCGAATTAACCAAGGAGAAGTTCTTAAATTCAAAATATACCACTTTAAATAGTTAAGGTCTACGGTTAAGGCCAATATTTTGACTGCTATGATGGGAATAATTCTAATACCTTGTGGCATTTTTTGATCCTCTTTGCTCCCCTCTTCTTCCTCAATGTCCTTTTCACCCTTCTCCTCCTCCTCCTCCTCCTCCTCCTCCTTAGCCAGACTCAGCTCTTCAACACCAGAACAGGCTTCATCTGTGAAGTGTTCACCAGTAATCTGCTCCTCCTCCACACGACTCTTAACCTTTTCCTCCTCTTCTTCATCGTCCTCACATTCCTCTCCATTCAACCCTTGTCCTTCACTCTCTGCATCTGGTAACAGAGGAGGACCTGACTTGTCTCCAAACGCCCTAAAAAGTGCATAAAAATAACTCACTTTAAGTGCTGTACTTTGAATCATAGTTTGGGCTTAAGTTAATTGAACAGTTAACATAACCAGCTTGGTAATAAAACACATTTAGCGAGGGATGAATTATTTCCTGTCATCTCAAATGAAAAATCAACATACTCGGAGGTATTATTAGAATTATTGGTAACACTTGGAACAACAATGGAACAGTTCTTTTAGGATAGTTGCATATGAACAGCCTCTCAGGCTGAAGTTTGAAACGTCCTATGTATGAGAACAAACTAAATAGTGTGTGTGTGTATACATATATACATACAGTATATAAACACACATATATGTACATATATGTATATATATATATATATATATATATATATATATATATATATATATATTCAGTAATGTATATATACACACACACTATTCAGTTTGTTCTCAGGAATATGACGTTTCAAAATTCCGCCTGTGAGACTGATCATATGCAATTATCCTAAAAAAAAAACTTGTATGTCCAGCAAATTTGGTCATATATGAACTGATGTATGAAGTAACTGTGAATTACCATACCTTAACTAATGATGTATTAAACATGTTGTCATTACATGAAGTCATAGTGACAGGATCATGAGTTCATGGTGAACAACAGGAAATAATCATTAATTCATACAGAAATTCATCATGAGTCATGCATTACTTCAACATGAATTAGGCATTATTTCACTATAACTGTTAACTGTTCCATTATTGTAAAGTGTTACCGAATTATTTTGTCTTGCTGAGAGTTACAGTAGAAGCTTGACACTGAACTCTAGCCAGCGGCTGGTTAGCTTTTCATAGTGCTGTATAAATCATAGACTGTATAATAATGGACATAGCATCCGGGATGTCACCCATCTGTCCCTGAACGCTGTTTTGACGCCAATCGTTGTCGGGAGCCATATTGGAAATGCTGAACTCAACCTAACTTCAGTCAAGCTAGTGTGACGTAAAGTGGCGGGGTTTGAGCCTCCTAGCCAACAGCTATGTGTTCCCACCTGTCAGTCAAATCAGTCATGTCCTTAAATGAGTAAAACTGGTAATCTTTCTATCTTCTGAACTGTTGCGTTAGCAACAAATTCACCCCCTGTACATGTTTATTAATGCTGCAAAGATCGTCTTTTTGAATTGGTGTGTATGTGGTTTCTGGTGTTTCTGCAGCCAGCCTCAAGTGAACGCTCGATGAACTGCAGTTCATAACACATATTTTGAGACCGGAAGTTGCCTCTTGGTGCAAACACTGCAACATACTGCTCTAATGTACAGAAATAAACATCTTATGATGTTACTATTTCTTGGTGAGGAGCATTCACTTTCTAGTCTCTTGTCACCGTCACCTTGAGGTTGTGAGGCAACTCACTTCGAATCAAGGAAGTCACTGAGAGACAGTAAAGCCATACTGTGTTATTAGATGAAAGTATTTATAAGGTACCAAACAAAAGTGAAATGAGAAATAAGTAAGTTAGCTTTAGCATCAAAATAAGAAAATGTACTGTTGTGAAAGTCCATTGGTGTCAACTCAATGTATAAAACTAAGATAATTTGCTTCAAAACTTAACAACGGACATGAGAAAAGTATTTGCACCAACTCACCAGAGATGATCCATATACGTATGGAGAACACAAACTCCTCTCCCTTTCATACCAGCACCGTGCATGTCTGCCCTTGACAGAGAAGCAGTCCCAACTGCAACAGGAGCCCTGCAATCCACCAGAGTAACAGCTTCACTCCTAAATCTGTAAAAATCATGTCAGGAGTCTTTCCATATCTTTTACCATTACCTACCTATTGCTCACAACCGTAACAGCACAGCAGTCACCCTGTTTCACATCTGGGAGACCACTTGATGGTACCACCACACCTGGCAGCATGAGATCTTCAGGAGAGATCAGTATGTATCAATTGATATCAGTCCAAATGTACAGTATTTAGTTTAAGTTCAGGTCTTATTCTTGGAAACACATGGATACCTGCTCCTCCAATCATTTTTTGAAGCACAGGAGGCCATGTCCTGAATGCTGGCAGGAGGTCAGGATGACGCCAGAGTACATACACTAAAAATGATAAAATTACAATGCAATGTTAACCTGAGTCACATAAATGTGCTTCTCAATGTGAATTGATTTTCAGATAATTACCTGTTGGATAAAGACGTTTCTCCAGTTCAAAGAACAGGGGATTCTTATGAAGCACATACAGTGTCACAGCATCTCCCTTATGTGCATATATCTTGACTACGTTTAATTCCTCCTTGTTTGGGATCAACTCAGACAGGTCATCAGCAGACAATGAAGGAAAGGCTGCTGACAAATCAGCTTTGAGCTTTCTCCTTTGAGTAAGAAAAACAATTCAAAGGCATCACTCATTTGGTGACTTTAAAATAATAATAATAATAATAACAATACTTTTTTTTTTAAAGGCGCCTTACTAGACACTCAAGGACACCGTACAGATTGATATAATAGTGAATAAATAGTGATATTCAGAAGATATGCATTTTATAGATTAAGTATTTACTAATGATATGATATCAAATGTCATAGACTTACTTTAATGCTTCACAGGCTGGAATTACTGAATTCTAAATTGCAACTCGTGCATTTTTCTATTGTGGTTGTGGTTTTCTAATTTACAGTCTGCTCATCACAGGAACAAGGATCAATTTCTTCTTGATTTCAAGTGTTATTTTTGTCTTGATTCTATAACCAGTGTTATACTCAACTAACAGCTGGCTGATCCAATCAGCTCAGCTTTAGTACTGGGATCAAATAAATAGTCAGAATTGCTATCTAAACTGAACAACAACTAAAACATTGTAGGGGTAAGACACTTCAGACTTTTTTTAATCAACCATGGAGCATGAAACAAGCATTACTGACGTTTTGATCTGACATGCCAGTGTGAAAGGTGTCTGCTATTGAGCAGCTTTCTGACTGATTAAATGTAAGGTTTGTTTTGTTTCTACTGAACTGTGGCACATTTAAATTAAGAGAAATGAGAGCAACATTTAAATGGCAAAAACACGAGTCTGGGTTGAAATAGAAGAAGACAGAAGCAGTGACTCACCTGTCTGATCCTTTGATTGCGGTGTTGGATTTGACACGAATTGCTCTTGCAAACATCTTCTTAGACAATACTGCGACCAAATAAGCACGTCTGTCTCCGAGTTAATGTTAATATTTTCATTACATCAACACAGATTTCTTAAATTTCACTCCACCAAAAAAAAAAGCTTATATTAGTCTAGTTATGGCTGTACAGTAATCAGCTGTTCCTCGTTGGGTTCACTGGTCCGTCATATATTTATTTCCGGTGGGAAACTGTGTCGCGGCAACTTGATTAAACGTTCGTTCCGCTGAACAATAACACAGAAAGACACGAGAGATCAGTTTACTCCGTTCTCAATCGTAATGAATAATATTTCACCATCCAGGGCAGGGGGAATAACAGACAGTTGTGCAATCATCTTTACAGTGCCCATCGGAATTGTAAACCGAGCGCTCCAAGCACACAGGTATGCAGACAGAGCTGAAATGGGTAGCATGTATCTGCAGACCCCGAGACTGCTTATTTAGGACCATCATTCTAAGCCCCTTGTTGTTTGCCACAGAACCGCCTTGTGCTCACCAAGTAGTGCCATTTTAGTGTGCAAGCAACTCATCTTTTAAACCCTAGCCTTACCATAACTGTTGGAACATTACACATGTCCTGGATAAATGCAGTCCCATAATTTAGGTCGTGAAGCTGCAGCCACAGGCTCTGCAGATTTGCAGTAGGAGTTAAATTGCACATTTTTTAACCCTGACATCAAGCCCCAAAGAGCTCTAGCATTTGTGACAGTCAAACTGCCTACAGAAGTCCAAAAGAGTCAGGTTCAAAACCCACAAACCCCACTCTTCCTGCTTTAGAGTAAGTATAAAATGTAGCCTACCTGTTGTTATCTTGGTCACTTAGCCTAGCACAACTCCATTATTGTAAGATATTAATAAATCAGTCCGAACTGACATCCCTGACTTAATAAGCAATACTGAAACAGAAGTGTTCCTTTTCAATCAGTGTTTCTCAACCTTTTTCGAGGTGCAACTCCTACCATTAATATTGTATGTGTTTGTGTACCTGTGTAGCTGCAGAACAGCCTGTGTGTGAATACCATGATGGCAAGGCCAGAGCCATTACTTGCAGTTGTGAAGCGGTTAAGTCTGAAACAAGCAGCTACCTCCAGTCTCTACAAATTCAGGCCAATAAGGAAGTGCTAAATACTGCAGTTCTTCAAGTGTCCTGAGACTGGCTCCAGAGGCACTGGAAGTCATACATTCTGCCATTCAAAAAAGCCAATTTTTACAGAAAAATAAAGATTACAGCCTGGTGTTAGAAAGGAAAGGTACTTTACTGATCCCCAGAGGGGTTATTCAATATTTTTCACTCATGCTATTTTTGGACATGCTACTGTCGTGTCTTAACAGCCCGTGATGTGCAGATGTAGAATGAACCTTGTGACACTGGCCAGCTTGAATAGTAATTCGATTTATTACAATCAAACAGCATCAGCATCAGTAACAAGCATCGCAACTGCTTGGAGGACGACCGAGCCAGATGAAGTCGCCTTGCCTCTGTCTTCACGTTCTGGCTTAAATACTATGAAGGTGTACTCAAATTAGAATGAGGGTGTCCTCCAAACATACACATATATGGACTCTTCAATGAAAGTTTCACGTTAGCTGCTATTTGACTCCATTTATGAAAACCTTGTTCTGAGTATTGACAGAGACGTCAGCTGTCACTGTCAATCATATATTTGCCTAGGTCAAAGGTGCTCTTTTTTTAGGCCCTCCCTAGAGACTTCTGGAGCCATTCTACTGTAACTCATTCTTGTGGACCCCTGAAATTATTTTAAACAACACAGACTAGCAACATATACTTAATCTTATGTGGTTGAATATCAGATACTTCACTACACATACAGTTTTTTTTGGTATATACATACAAATGCACACACATGCAGTGAACATGCTTGGGGAGAGATGTCAGAGTGAGGATACTGCCGTCAACCAGTGCACCCCGAGCAGTTGGGGGTTCGGTGCCTTGCTCAAGGGCACCTCGGCAGTGCCCAGGCAAGTGAACCAGCACCTCTCCAGCCACCAGTCCACTTGCCAAACTTCATCCATGCTGGGACTCCAGCCGGCGACCCTTAGGTTCCCAAGCCAAGTCCCTATGGACTGAGCTACTGCCGCCCCATTAAAGGCTGGGGCCATTACTTGCATTTGTGAAGCGGTGCCAGTATTATTTAAAACACTGCTTCAGAAACCAATGGATGAAGTCACTGAAGTACGTACATGTTTTATACAGTCTATGGTCCATCATTGTCCGACGACGCTGTGGTATGCCTCTAAGAATGGATGCCAACTTTTCGTTAATTGCAGTATAGCCAGCAGTTGGCATTCAATGACTTCCAGCGAAGATATATGTGAAAAGTGAAAAAGACCCAGTGTTTTTTCATCTGAGGTCTGACTCCTGACTGACCTGAGAATGTCCCAATATGTAGGCTACATTAGGCTACAATAGGGATGAGCGCTGCAAACCAAAATATTTTTCAATAGTCAGTTGTATCTATTCTGTGATTATTCATATCTACACCTGTGTTTCCAGCAACTGTTGCTGATGTTTTCTTCTTCTTTTGCTTTTTAATGCAGTTAGCATTCTTCTTCTGCTATGCAATGCGGTTGGCAAACTGTTTTAAGATGCCTGCAACTGGCGGGAATACCATATTACAACCAGGAACCAGCAAAAAATATGGACAAATTTATTTTTAAGAGGAGAGAATAATGTTCTGATTTGTGTAGAGTGAACAAGATCAAGCGCACTGTGGCTGTCTTTTGTAACAGTCTGATAATCAGTGAAAGAAGGCGGAGCAAACTACTTTGAAGCTGAGTTCTGAATTAAAAACAGATGCTTCACACTTTTCTTTCATTTTGGACAATCTGCTTCTCATGCACTTGCTTCTTCTTTTCTCTGTCCAGGACAATATGTTCCCCGATATAAAGCAGCAGGGAGAGGTAAATATTAATAAAATAAATAGCTAAGACATTATTTGGGGATTTTAGTTGGGCCAACTTCCCTATGGGGCGCCGTTTGTAAAGTTGTTCACACCGAAAATAACAGCAACATTTCTCGACATTTAGCTCCAAAAGCTCATAAAAATGTAGAGTGAATTTTTAAAAGTCACTTTTTTGTATCACATTTAGAGGAATATTTGTATTCTTCTTCACATTATTTTTATTGTGAAAGATATATTATGTTAAAATCATTGTTAAATCCAAATGCTAAATCTAAATCTAAATGTTAAATATAAATCTAAATGTTAAATATACATATTAAATATATATATATATATATATATATATATATATAAATGTTAAATGTTAACAAAATACACCAAAATAAAAGCTTCATAGAGAGATACAGGCCTCCAAAACTGCCTTTGAAACATTTACAGCGGGCAGTCCGGCTATAACCCGTAGGAGTCAGTACTAACTGACTATGGTAAGGATATCTGTATCGCTTTATGAAGCTCTTATTTCGATACTAACGGCGCCCAATACAAATTCAGATTGCCGCCTAGCAGAAGTACCAAAATAAAAGCTTCATAAAGCAATACAGATATCCCAATCATAGTCTGTCAGTATGACTCCTACGGGTTATAGATGGACTGCCTGCGGTAAAAATGCTGGATAGGCAGTTTTGGAGGCCAGTAAGAGATTTCAAAAAGCTCAGACGGAACTGACCCAGTCTATGGTACGGACAAGCTAAGTTGCTATTGCTAAGTCTGTATCGCTTCATGAGTCTTTTATTTTGGTATTTCCGCTAGGCGACAGTGTTTGTTGAATTTGCATATCAGCTAAATATTTTAGATTGCAGAGCTACATTTAACATTTGGATTTATATTTAATATTTCATATTTATATTTAACATTTAGATTTATATTTAATATTTATGTTTATATTTAGCATCTATATTTAACATTTATATATTTAACATTTAGATTTATATTTAATATTTATGTTTATATTTAGCATTTATATTTAACATTTATATATTTAACATTTAGATTTATATTTTAACATTTATGTTCATATTTAATTATCATATTAATATTCACTATTTATATTTAACATTTATATTCAATATATATATATTTACATTAAGCAATTATAATTAACAGCTATATTTATATTTAATATTTTCGATTTATATTTAACATTTAGATTCAGCATTTGTATTTAACAACGATTTTAACTTCATATATTTTTCACAACAAAATTAAATGTGAAGAAGATCACAAATATTCCTCTAAATGTGATTAAAAAGAAGTGACGTTATGACGTTTTGGAGCTAAATGTGGCGAAATGTTGCTTTTGGTGTGCACAACTTTACAAACGGCGCCCCATACTCCCACATCCACCCTTTGCTGCCGCCCCTGGTCGGACATAAATTCCTGCTGCTATTACGTTCACGTTTTCAGCTCTGATGTTGTTTTATTTACTCTTAATTCAATTATTTAAGCGATGTTACGCGGTGTGAGCTCACGGTCCAAGTTGCTGAAATGTCCACTGAGGTTATAAGTGGACTTCCTGGCTGTAGTCACCCAGCTGCCCCAGCTTCTTGTGGGGGAATCTATTTTATACAGTCTATGGGGGGAATCAGGGGGTAGCTGGCAAGCGGTGAGACAACAGCTAGGCGATACAACCAACTCCCGTTAGTTATATTCTGATAATAAGACGCACCTGTCGGGACAGTAATAATCAGTCATGTATTGCCGATAGATATCATGTCGAATCAGTGCCAGCTTGCTTTCCCGATCCAACAACAGCAGCCTAATCTCAGCGCTGGTCCTTTCCCTGAAAGTGTTGTGGTACCTGTTAATGTTCCTCTTCAGATTAAAAGGAATGTAATAACAGACGATTACACCCTGACGAGGCAGGTGCTCGGGATGGGGATAAATGGCAGAGTGTTGGAAATATTCAACAAAGAGAGTGGGGAAAAGTTTGCAGTTAAGGTAAACACAATATATTTATGTAACAGATCACTGTGTTTTTTTAATTTTACTCTTACTGTGCTCGTTTTTTAAAAGATTGTATTTTTTGTTTCAGTCTGTTTCATAAGTGACAAAGCAGGGAGATATGCTATCTGATCTGGGTTTGGATGTTTGGTACTTGTATGGGTCAAAAGATGGTAACAAACTGCGGGTCTGTCTGTGCCAATGTGGTTTGACTTAGACATATTTAACAAACCATTATATCCACAAATTATAACCCTACACTGGTCTGTGGAATATGGTCACAGTGGTTTTTATTTTCTCTGCACTGATTTTATGCCAGTTTTCCACTTTTCTTTTTCTTCTCCTCCTCCCTCCTCCCTCCTCTCACCATTTCTTCCTAAATAGCTTAAATGCAGCAGAGCAGCTTTAAATTTTTTTTTAACTGTATCATATTTACCTGGTAGGTTTCAGTTCCAAGGTGATTAGAAGGAAAACTCCATGAGACTGGAATAGATCATGTTTGAGCTTATGATACCCTGCATTTAAGATGCAATGTGGATATGATCATGCATGATACATGTATACACGTTCCTGGGGCCTTCCCAGCTTGTAATTTTTTGTTCTAAAAACGTTCTGTTAGTGTTACAGAGTATGTTACTGTCTCGTTTTTTTGCAGGAAGTTTTCTTTGTGATCACAGAACATTCTCTATAAACATTGATCAAATGTTTGGTGAAAACCTTCATAAAATGTTACAACAGTGCTTGAATATTATGCCCTAATGTTCTTGAAACATTCTCTAAAACTCTAAAAACATTCAATAATCAGTGACCCAAAGCATGTTATCAAAATATCCTTTGAATGTTAAAGATAAAACATTCTGTCTTTGTTCTAATGAAATATCACCAGAATATTCGTAAAAGATTTAGTGATTTGAGGCATCAGAAACATCCTTAAAAAAAACCTTTTTACATGATGCTTTGAGAATGTTGCTTCTTTGTTATTAAGTAACATTATGGGAACATTTTATAGAAAAAATTATATAATCTTTTACCGAAAGAATATTATCAAAACATCTTCTGAACGTTAAAGACAAAATGTTCTTCTTTCATTAATAGTTAAGAAAAGAACATTATTTGAATAGATAAACTTCCTTAAGATGTTCTTTGAATGTTACACTCAAAACATTGTCTTTTACCTAAATATTATCAAAACATCATCTGAATGTTAAAGACAAAATGTTCTTCTTTCATTAATAGTTAACAAAAAAGAACATTATTTAAATAGATAAACATCCTTAAGATGTTCTTTGAATGTTACACTCAAAACCTTGTCTGTGACCTAAAGAATATTATCAAAATAGCATCTGAATGTTAAAGACAAAATGTTCTTCTTTCATTAATAGTTAACAAAAAGGAACATTATTTAAATAGATAAACATCCTTAAGATGTTCTTTGAATATTACACTCAAAACCTTGTCTGTGACCTAAAGAATATTATCAAAATAGCATCTGAATGTTAAAGACAAAATGTTCTTCTTTCATTAATAGTTAAGAAAAGAACATTATTTGAATAGATAAACTTCCTTAAGATGTTCTTTGAATGTTACACTCAAAACATTGTCTTTTACCTAAATATTATCAAAACATCATCTGAATGTTAAAGACAAAATGTTCTTCTTTCATTAATAGTTAACAAAAAAGAACATTATTTAAATAGATAAACATCCTTAAGATGTTCTTTGAATGTTACACTCAAAACCTTGTCTGTGACCTAAAGAATATTATCAAAATAGCATCTGAATGTTAAAGACAAAATGTTCTTCTTTCATTAATAGTTAACAAAAAGGAACATTATTTAAATAAATAAACATCCTTAAGATGTTCTTTGAATATTACACTCAAAACCTTGTCTTGAAACATAATCTAAACTAATAGGGAGCCAATGTGGCGGGAACATGCCCTTCTAGCTGGGTTTTTTGCTCCACTTACTTGTTATCTACATTTCCTTGGTCTGGGAAGTTTTTATTTTTTTTGGAGTCAACATGATCAGAGTCTGGGTGTTGATGAAAAACAATCCTCTTACGTTGAGGTTGTCTGTCTTTTGTTACATTCTCAGAATCAGACAAGAGTGCCAAAAAGACTGAGCCAAGATATTTCAAGCTGCGCTCCTGTAGTTGAAAGTCAACAGATGCTTCTCTTATCTTTGTTTTTTAGAATAAAATATGTTTTCCCTTTTAAAAAGTCTCTGTTTCAGCCAGTAGGGAGAGATCAATAATTATACTAGCCCAGAGCATTCCTCTGGGATCAATTTGTCACTCAAAGGCGTGTGTTGTGCACATCCAACAACAGAGTACCTGCATCTGAAGTGAAAGGCACTATTTAGAGTTAGAAATGGACTCTGCTGAAGTTCAAGAGGTGATGTCACTGGAGGCATCAGAGTTGAGTTAGAGATTTTTCGACTCAGAGTCCTGTAATTTTCTGGCATTTTTTTCACAACTAGCTGCATTGTCAGAGGCTAATTTCTGTTCCAGTCTGTAAATTATATATCGTCCAGTGGCTCTGACCTCTGGCATGCCATGTTGTCTTGAAACAGAGAGGGGAACATGCCTGTGTCTAAAAGTAGCTTCATGCAGAGGCCTGAGATGACTGAGAGATTATGACATGTGGTTGGGTACAGCAGGGGTTCCCAAAGTGTGGGTCGGGACACCTGGGGGGGGTTGTGAGACACAAATGGGGGGTTGTGAGATGTCTTCCAGAATGTTTTGGGTTTTTTTTATGATCTAAAAGTAGTACATTTTACCCATTATTGTCAAAAATATCAACAAAAACAGTAGCTAAACTTGAAATATAACCATAAAAATAGAAAATGTAATGAGTTTTCTGCCTTTCTTTTTGCCAGATGACTCATCAGTTTAGGGTTAGTGAACAGTTAATTATCAAA
The DNA here is from genome assembly GCF_009762535.1 of Notolabrus celidotus. Lineage (NCBI taxonomy): Eukaryota > Metazoa > Chordata > Actinopteri > Labriformes > Labridae > Notolabrus > Notolabrus celidotus. The sequence goes on along the minus strand of NC_048282.1, from coordinate 23,840,024 downwards.
AGCATCAGTAGCAGTAGGTTAATTCATAACGGCACAGGAAACACACATGCTCATATGGGTAGGCTATTTTTCTGCAGACACACACATTAAATCACTTTGAGGGACAGTGGGTCTTTGGCACCTATATTTTGGGGGTAGTGGGCTGAAAAGATTGGGAACTCCAAGGGTACAGGACAAGGTGTCATGCAGATAGTACATGTGCTGCTTTAATAAGTCACTGAAAGTGTTTTGAGATTGGAAAATACTGGAATAACATACTCAAAGGCACCCTTTTATTGACCTTACGTTTGTTTACAAAAGCATGTCGTGCCCTTGACACAGAGGTAGCTGGTTCAACTCCTGGCATTTCCCCTTTGCTGCATGTTTTGTCTGACTCCCTACACTCCCCACATTTCTCTCTTTAGCTTTCCTGTCCAATAAAGGCAAAAATGCTTGAAACAAATAACTTACAAAAGTAAGAATGTAATCGTTGGGTTGTCCTCAGGGTTTATCAGCAGAGCCACATCTGCAGCTTCATGTTCTTTTGATGAGGAACAAGATGCACCTATTTAATTATCAGTGCAAAGGTTTATGGTCCCTTTCTTTAACAGTTTACCTGGAAAGTATTGACCCAGTTTGATCTGAAGTGAGGAGAAGAGGAGAGAATAACATGAAAACATCCAGCTATGAACGCTTCTCTACTCTGACTCTTTGAACATCAGTAAAACCGTCATCCTTCACTGGCACCACATAGATCTCCAATAAGTCCTAATGACTTGTCTGCTGATATCTCTGAGGTCTTGTGAAACGTGCTTCTAGGAAACGGGAGACCTTTTTATGAAGATGTATCGTCCGTGAGAAAGATTCATCAAGTCAGGGAAGTAGTTGCCTCCAACATATCTTTGCCTGAGCCGAAGAATGTATTGACGTTCTTGAAGGTGCTTCAAATATATGTAGAGATTTTCACAGAGGAATGCAACTGGAATTCCAAACATGTAATTATTTGTTCCCGTGATATAAGACCATTAAACTGTAGGAAGAGTATTCAGCTTGTTCTACAGACAAAATGATTGATCCTTGATCTGCAGTAACATGTTGTAGACGGATTCATGAAACAGAAATATACATTGGATACGCTTTAGATTTTAGAACATGACTGATATCCATGCCAGAAGCAACATTCAACAGTATTATACTATATATCACAAGTAAGGGATAATGTGTGGTTAGCAAGTTGTTATGGGAAAAAGAATCCCTTCAGGGTGGTCATGACAGAAGAAGACCCGATGCCAAGCGGAGGGGTCTTGACCACCCTGAAGGTGGTTCTTTTTCCCATAACAACCTGCTAACCATACATTATCCCTTACTTATGATATACCATGTCCAAATCCTTACCATTTCCCACACAGGCATTAGAATAGTTGCTCTTCAATTTTCTGTGAATCAAGTGTTTCACTGACTGAGTGTGAGGAAACCGTTGTCAAGACATGGTTCTAAGTCAGGGTCCAATGATGGTAACAATTAGACAATTAAAATGAAGCAAAAGTAAAAGTAACCCAATAACCTATGTCTACTGTATACTGCCACAATTCAATCTGACATGCGGTCCCTCTCTCTGACTTGTTTATTTCTCTGCTTTATGTGTCTCAGATGCTTCAGGATTGTCCAGAATCCAGACGGGAGGTGGAGCTCCATTGGCGGGTGTCACTCTGCCCCCACATTGTACCCATCATAGATGTTTATGAGAACCTCTACCAGAGCAAGAAATGTCTCCTTATCATTATGGAGTGGTGGGTTCAACCGTATGACCCAGACACACACACATAAACACACACACACACACACACACACACACACACACTCACACACACACACACACACACACACACACACACACACACACACACACACACACTCACAATCAGAGTTGATCATGTATGTGTGGTCTTAAAAATTGATAGCATGTGTTGAGAAAAAGTTCTGTCCCTTTCCTGTTCATCCTAAAATGGCCCCTGGGAGTTGTGTCTCATGTTAGTTGCTTTGTGGGTTGGTGGAGCCTGCCTTGTTTTTAATATATACCAATTGACAAGAGAAGTTTCCAGAACACTTCAGGACCAAAAGTTATAAAAGAAGGCAGAGTCTGTTTTGTCTAAACATAATAGAGCATAATTGGGCAAGCATGTGCTGCTCTTTCTTTGAACAGGTACGCTTAGCAGACAGCTAGCATCAGGTCCTTGAAATAAAAATTCAGGAAGTCTACGTAAAACTTTGGAAAGAATAAAATATGGCACTGCAGATTTTACAGACTAAAAAGTTGATATCAATTAGGTATTAAAAAAGGAGTATGAATTTAAACGAGACTTGTTAGAGGAGCTAGCAACTAAGCTAATTTAACACTAACACAGGAACCGACTTTTCAAAAAACAAGGGTGAGTGACAAATCTTTCAAGAGTTTTGAGAACCTAGGGAAACCATGCCAGAAAAACTGAAAGCGTAAGGGGAAACTACATCAGGAGGTACAAAATATAAAAACATAAATTCAATATATTCTGACACAACTCGTCATCCTTAATGCAACACAGAGGCTCCAGAGGCAGAGCCATCCCGTGTCTACACAGCAACATCACATGTTACCAAATGTAAGAAAAATGTTTTCCCAGCTGGACATGATAGAATTAATGTAATGTCATAATTAGATAACCCAAACCATGAACTATAAAAGTGAATAACGATGGTAAAGTATTCAGTATTTAGTGTGCCAAGTGTGTCATGCTGCAGGGTATTGTAAATGTGATTAAGAGTGTTTTATTTTAATCCAAAGACGTGATTAGGATGTTTTATGTGATAGCAGGTAGAAAGTAAATGCTGAGCAAGTGTCGTTAGTCATATAGTATTTTCTCGTGATAATGTATCGGTGTTCTTCTGCCAACTGTTCTGTTTTTCTTTCCAGCATGGATGGAGGTGAACTATTCAGCCATATCCAAGACAGAGGGTATAACGCATTTACAGAAAGAGGTAATGTCATTTGACTCCAGAGGAAACTCCAGATTCTGCTCACTTTTGTTTTCTGGCGGTAGAAGCAAATGTTGTTTCACTTAGAGTGCAGCCAGTAAACAACAGTATATTGTTTTAATGAAGAAGTCAGGGAACAATGGGCCTCTCATCAAATCAAAAACAGGAAATAGATCTCTTTTCACATCTCCTCAAAAGTGGGAATTAGTTGCTCAAAAAATGAGAAAACCCATTATTTTTATGATTTATTTTATTCAAACGGCAAATGTTCTTATACCTTTTATTCATTACATTTAAAGTGAAATATTCAAGCATTTTTTTGTTTTAATTGGATGATTATAGCTTAATTTTAGAAATCAGTTATTTGATCCCATTGATGCTTTGGTAGTGGCCTTTAGCTTGTCTGTATCTTTTAGGGTTGTAACAAAATCAAAATCTAATGATAGGGTAAAACTTTGATAACAAGGATATGATATTTGATATGTTTAGCTGAAGTATGGCCGTGCTGGGAATTTATACTTTGGCTCCAGTGTGTATACTAACCCTCTGAATCTTTGTTGTGAACCGCAGGATATATTCAGCAATACATCTTGTAAACTCTTGCCACAAAGTATTCCTTTTGAGTCTTTTGGCTTAATTCCTTGGAACTGCTGTAATCTCATCCGTTTGATGATTTTCCAATTGGCTTTTCTTTGTATTCCCCAACATGAAGGTCTTGGGATCTGTTAGTGTCTGCATATACTTTTATTTGTCTGTCATCTTTTCTCCTTCTTACTTCTTGACACGGGAAACTCAAAAGCTGGCACACACCAGACTTAAGTATCCATAATTTCAAAACCATCTTTCTGTTCTCCTGTGCCACTTACGCTAGTGTCCTCCATTTTTGCTGTCCGTAGAAAGCAGAGTGCAAAGGATCATACTGTTTGAACAGTGATTTGATCACAATCCAAATGCAATATTCTCATATATTGTGATATAAATTAGAATAGAAAAACGCTTGAAACATTTGGGTTTATGTGCAATGTATATTGGCAATATTAAATATTGACAATCATGGAAACTGATGATGGGAAATATTTGACGATTTTAAATTATTTTTGTATGCACCTGTAAGTATTTCTATGTTTGGTCTATTGGACCATAAAAAAATAAAAATAAATACAAAAACATAATATTTCATCTGCTCTTTTTTGTTTGAATGTTGACATGCTGATCTCACATCTTCACCTCCTTTTCTATCAGAGGCCTCTGACATCATGAAAAGTATCGGAGAAGCTATTCATTTCTGTCATTCCATCAACATTGCTCACAGAGACATCAAGGTAATATATCAATGAATGTGTGAGTCAAAACTTGCATCAGTGCAATGCAGCGTATGAAAATATGAAATTTGCTATTGTACCCTCATGCTTTTTTATGTATTAAATGCCCCATGTATATATAAAAGCTCATATTTGTGGTTAAGTAGCTAGATGAGGGGAAAACAACTTCTGATCACAAGTACATGAAATTGTTTGCATATGTACAACGAGGAAACACTGACTGACAGTTGAGGTTGTCCAACTGGAAAGCTCCCAAAGGCAACAATCAGTCAGATCCATGAAACAACTCTAGAAGTGTTTTCATTTTCTGTATCTTGATTTTGTAACCAAGCCATACTTACTTTTTTTCTGGTATGAAAGTACAAAAATTGCAAAAGAACAACATCCCAAAATGTTGATGGTAACATGATAGGACATTGTCTGTATCTAATTCCCCCAAATCCCTCCACCAATGCCATTGATTATCATGTGAAGTTTTGTAGGCATTTGAGTAAACATAAATCACACTGATGGTCTAATTCCGACATGCGTAATCCCAGATGAGTGAAGTCACCAGATGAGATATTAAAGATTATTAATATGACATACTGTACTTGCCTGGAGTTGTGCAAGAAGCCATGCGGGAAAAGATTAGGGAATAACATGCAACAAAGGTCCCTGCACAGATTATACTGCAGAATGAGAGAAGTGGGTGTAGAGTGGTATGCATGCAGCTTCTGTACTTGTAATCTAATCTTCCTGACTTTCTGAATAGACTTGTGCATGGTTTGTGTAGTATTTTCAGATTTTAATGATCTCTGTACTATGAAAATGTGTATTTGTTACTAGAGATCTAAGACAAACACAAAGGGAAAAGTAATTATGCTTTTATTAGGGTGTGCTTTTGCTTTGTATTTGTGATTTGTATTTCTAATCCATTGCTTTTCTTGCGCTATTAACCAGATATTTAAACATTTGATAACTGTTGCCATGTTTGTCTTTCAGCCAGAGAACCTGCTGTACACCTCCAAAAGACAAGATGCTGTGCTCAAGCTGACCGATTTTGGGTTTGCCAAAGAAATCACCACGATAAACTCATTAGAAACACCATGTTTCACCCCATACTATGTCGGTAAGACTACACAACTTGTGATCTTGTATATCTATACCTATACCTGGTTGAAGATAACTAAACTATTTGTATACATCTGCAAAAGTGACAGATTTAGGGAAGACTTCACTAAGGTCATGGAATTGACATTTTGATCAATTTTTTAAGTTTGATCTTAACAACACTATAAGCACGGCAGTGCAGGTACCACTATCTTTCAGCTGACTCTAAATATTTCATTCTAACTCTCCAGGGCTGTGTGAACCAGTGTTGGCAAATGAGGTGTTTAGTGAAATGAGGCTAATTTGCATAGAAAAAGGCCTGTTTTGCTCTAAATTAATGCTAAATGGCTCATTCATATGTACTGAAACAACACTGAAGCACAGAGACACAATTTGCTCACCAGAATAGATTGTGGTGCATTCATCCCTTGCATGTGCGTTGTGAATATAACAATGTCTTTTTGGCTCATTTGCACATAATTAGTGGGCACAAAAGCCATGCAACAATCTTGTAAATCAAACCCTCGTTGTTTTCTGGGAGGTCAGAATGATCTCAGTATCACATATTTATGAGCCTCTATGCAATTTCTATTGAATTATGTTTTCCGGTTACCCTTTATTCTCTCTGTCTATCTGAGCATGCACACACATGTCCCATTCTTGAGAACACAATGTCTTTGAACTTCTTTGAGGCGTTGGAGAAAAGGCTGTGCACATTGTAATTTGTTGGCCAAAGATCCAGGTCGCTGTAATCACTCAACAATTATTTTTCAGGCTACAGCTCAATAATTTTGTCCATTTATTATTTCACAATGTCACACAGACCTCTAATGTGATGAAATACCTAAATCGTTTTATATCCCAATGATCACTGTGACACTGTCCTGTTAAGGACAAAAGTTTCCTGGGAGATACTTTTTCAGTCTTTTAAATGAAATATTTCCTGAGTCTCTAGAATTTGAAAGACAGTGTCTGCAAATGAGGCACAAAAAGTCAGTTTGGTCCCTGGGATTCATTGATTAGATTTGGGAGATCAAAGGTCAAATTCACTGTGACACAAAAAACAGGATAGGATCCCAGTGTGTCAGTTCCCTCAGCAGTCTAAGCCTATAGCAGCATAACTATGAGCTGGTCCAAATCTGAGCCAGCTCTAACTATAAGCTTATCATCCACATCAGTATCTGCCAGTGTTTGCCCTGATGACAGACATCGGCCCATCTGTAAAGAAAGTGCTGTGCATGGATGTCAGTTGCTGATGTTTATCTGTTTTGTTGCATTGATTTAATGGTGTCAACTAGTATACTGTATGTAACTCTTGATTCAGGGTAGAGGGTTGTTATAAGGCGGAATAAGTCACCTGTCGGACTTAACTCTAAACTCTGATCTGTTTTTCATGGTCAAACACGAAAGAAAATGTCGACAGGGAGGGAGAACAACGCTGTCAGTGAGAAAGATCAGTGACATGTAATTTGCAAGACATATTCCAGAGACATTTCAAGAGGGACTTGATGAATTATATGAACTTTCACAGCTTATTTGAAAAGCATGCAAAGAATTACAGAATAGTAATGCAAAAAAACATCTGTGGAAATCAGTATTTTAATCAGTATTGGCCTTGGGTTTCCCAATCCAATCATAGTCTCCATTCTGGCCGCAGGTGCAATGTCATTCTGCTAAGAACACTCATTTATTTAAAATGCAACTTCCTTGGTCAACAGAAGCCATAAACCACAGGGTTGTAAATCAGGTTAATACATGACGCAACATCTTCAGCTCTGACGACTAACTGCTGGGTTTTCTTGGTGAACACAGATGTGAACTTTTTACTTTTGCTTTCATGAACGTCACACTGACTTCAGGGGATTCCTGTGAGATTAGTTCTCTTGATCTCAGTATTAGTTATATATCTGCAATGCCATCCCTGTTACTACTCTCTGTCATCCCACTCAATGCAAGTCTGCTCGACAAAAACCTGACTTTTGAAGGACCTGCTCCATTCTTTTCTATCAGTACTCTGCCTGAGGGGATTGAGCAGTAGATAATGACAGACAGTCTCCTTACCGAGTGTTAAAATTGATGTAGTTTATGAGGTTACATCTTGTGAACAACTTAGAAAAACACTAACCAGCTCCTTCAATGATCTGTTTTTTTTAAAGGCAGTCTTCTGTCTTTTATGTAGAATGACCACAGGCATGAAATGTGAAACAGTAGCCATTCCTACATTTTAAACTTCAATCATTTCTCTTGACACTGTGGTAGCTCCAGAAGTTCTTGGTCCAGAGAAGTACGACAAATCCTGTGACATGTGGTCTCTGGGTGTCATTATGTACATCCTGTAAGTCAAACAGTGTCATGTGTTTGCAGTCTTTCTTAATTACTGTTGTTTCTTAACACATAATCCATCTTGTCATCGAGCATTCCTTGTGTCTTAAAAATAGACTGTGTGGATATCCTCCCTTTTTCTCAAACCATGGCCTGGCAATATCTCCAGGAATGAAAAGGCGAATTCGAAATGGTCAATTTAAGTTCCCAGATCCAGAGTGGGCGGATGTTTCTGAGGAAGGTGAGAGGGTGTCTGACATTGAAGTAGATGGTTTGTGACACATCCTGCACATGCCCATCTCTCTCTCTCCCTCTGTCTCCCCCTCTCCCTCTCTCTCTCTCTCTCTCTCTCTCTCTCTGTCTCCCTCTCTGTCTCTCCCTCTCTCTCTCTCTCTCTCTCTCTCTCTCTCCCGTTCAATTCAGAATTAATTTCAAGATCCTTCTAACCACATACAAAGCTCTGCATGGTCTCGCCCCCAGTTACATCTCCCAACATCATCCCTTATTCCACCCCTCGTCCAGCTAATCTCTGCCTTCTTCCCATCCCCTGCTCTAACTTTAAAACAAAAGGTGACATTGCTTTTTCCTTCTATGCCCCCTCCCTCTGGAATTTGCTCCCTCAAGCCATCAGGTCTGCTGAGTCTGGTTGACAGCTTTAAGAAACAACTCAAAACATATTTTTTTACACAGGCCTTCAAAGAACCTCCCATCTAACCTCTACAGTTGTCTGTCTATTGCTTTGTTTGACTGATCATTTCTGCATATGTATTTTGTTTATATCTTGCTTGTTTTTATTGTTTTAAGCCTGTGAAGCACTTTATAACCGAGCGTTTTAAAAGTGCTATATAAATACATTTTTACTTACTTACTTACTTACTTACTTACTTACTCTCTTACTCTCTCTCTCTCTCTCTCTCTCTCTCTCTCTCTCTCTCTCTCTCTCACTCTCTCTCTCTCTCTCTCTCTCTCTCTCTCTCTCTCTTACTCTCTCTCTCTCTCTCTCTCTCTCTCTCTCTCTCTCTCTCTCTCTCTCTGTCTCTCTCTTTCATAATGAAATTCAGGTACTTATATGACTGTCAAATATTTTCTCATGATTGTTTCTCACCCATTAAATGATAATAATAGTGATGATGATTCCTATTTTAGCAAAACAGCTTATCTGCCACTTACTGGAAACGGAGCCCACGCAGAGAATGAGCATCACCAAGTTCAAAAATCATCCCTGGATTAATGTAAGAATCTGCTTCAGGCTTTAATCTAATTGATAGTTTTTAAAAGATGTTTGTGAGATTTGGTAAACGCTAATCACAGTCTTCTCACTGTTTTAGCTGTCAGTCGAGATCCCACAGACGCCTCTTCACACCAGCCGTGTGCTGCATGAGGAACAAGATGTCTGGGAGCAAGTCAAGGTTAGTGTTCAAGATGCTTATATGAATCCTTCCTTGCTATCTGATTTATATTTATGCATTGAAAAATGTATTTATTTCATGTTTTTGTAAACCTGTCTGTGTTGCCTTTATATTGATTTAGAAAATATGTGAAAACTGTGAAAACTGCTTGTATCTTGGTTATGTTTTGTTGAAGGGATACTGTGTCCCTTTTATTAGGATGAAATGACAAATGCCCTGCAAACAATGAGAGTGGACTACCATCAAATTCAAATCAAAACTATTGAGGCTTCAACCAATCCTCTTCTCCTGAAGAGAAGAAAGAAAACCAAAAACTCAGCCATGCAACATCCAGGCTAGTCAAGCAAGGAGGTAATCCGCTTTTCACAAACACACACTCACACATACACACATGTGCATAAAAGGTAGAGCCTGAGGGACACTGGGCCTCGTTCACCAACCTTAAAGCTAGGGTTGGTCGTCACGGAAAACTAGCATGAATTTGAATGTAGCATTTCCTCAGGACTCCGTCTAACCCCACCCCCCCTCCAAAACGACACCCTCGCTCACAAGCACAAGCGCTGCTGATTCGCGACCATATGATGGTGACTGATTCAAAACCGGTCCTCAGCACATTGTTTGTGTTTTGCACTATGTCAGCTCATGTCTCACTCAGCGGTAAGAAAACACCAAAACATTATCATAGTGAAAGTTAAAAACACAAACAAACATGAAATGCACACGCAGGAGGCGGGCAGAACGGCAGGACAAGATTTGAGTGGTTTCATAATTTGGCTCCTGATGGCAGGAATTGGTTGGTGTTTTCCAAGGTTTACTCTGGCTGTAGATAACACCTTTTGTCGCTCTTTTTTAAGAACACATTATGTATAGATTGCCATCGGGACAGAAAGATCATTTTAACCAGTATAAGAAACGTGTATCTAAATCTGACTACCAACCCCAGCTTTAAGAAGAAATTTTAATTCTGATAGATTCTGATGTTGTCCAGAGTTTTCTTATCTGAAATTTGTTATTGGCTAAAAGCCAAATCAGAGAACACTCAGGAGCTTTCTTACGCACATTTGAGTGCTGATGGTCTAAAACGATTGAATAGGGTGTTTTCCTTCATTTATCACCTTTATATCATTAAAATATCTTTATAAATACAAGATTTAAATGATGTCAACTTTCATTTCAATCATGAGGTGCCTTCTTTGAACAAGTGATATAATGAAATGTATCTGTTTGCATTAACTACTGGTGCTGCAGAATATAAGACATCAGGCTGTTGTTTGACTTCCAGCAGCACTACCTAGATGTCAGAAATACTAAAGTACTTTTTTACTCAGAGATTTAATTTTCACATTCCTGATGTCTCTCTTCTCTTTTGAATCCTGTGTGATTTTAGAGCTCTGCAGTCTCATGCTGTTATATGGCCATTGGAAGCACATTTTTCTGTTTTATTTAGAAAAACTTTCACGAACCTCAAACTTCAGAGACAATATGTTTCATAGTTTAAGAAAACAGGTGCAAACAATTTTGCTTTTGAAGAACAGGTTCATGAGACTTCTCTTAAAAACTTTGGTAAAAACAAAATTAAGAAGAATCTTAGAAGAATGTTGATGTTGGTGAATGAGGCTCATTGTGCCTAGTTATATGGTTTCAAAATAAAACATTTATTGTTTTTTTTTTTATTTTTTAGCAGTTTTCATTTTTTTTCCATCAACCTCAGATCTTTTTATTTAAAAACGAAATGCTTTTGGTATTTTGCAGTATGCTTTTAGGGCTTTGGACGGTTCTTATGCCTGGAAAATATTCAGTGTACGCTCTAAGGCTTTTTCCTAGATCTACTGTTTGTTTTATTAAAAAACAGGATTTATTATCCTAATGTAAATGTCTGAGAGTCATGCTAGTGAGCTTTGTTGGCGTCAGCTGACTGATGGTTCTTGTTTGCTCTGTGTCGCCTGATCTGTTTTCTGAGGTTTTTCAGTCTGAAAACTGTTTAAAAAGCCTCTTGCCTTTAGGATATTGTTCAGAAAGTTTGCCAGCACCATTTATGTTGGTTAACTATTTGACCATTGCCAGCAACCACAATATATTTTGTGTATGCTAATATGATGTCACAGGGGGTTCTCCTTACCGCTAAATGGTGTTTTCTTGACACATTGTGGTAGTGCAGCAACTGCTCCAACTTGCCATGTTGAGCAATGTTCATACTTGCAATACCTGTGAGACGTTTGATAATTGCCTATGATTGTGGAAACTGTGATGCTTCCTGCACTCCTTGTGCTATAGTTAGTGCTTGTTCTTGTTCTGTTATGTTCAGAGTGGAAACTTTAAGATCAGTAAACTTTCAACCTTGAAATAGGAAACTTTCAGATTAGGGACTGATAAGACATACAGCTGAAATTGTTGCTCATCATCATCATTTCTCTGTTTGCTTTATGTCCTGGATTAAACATCTTGATGTATCTGTTGTTGAGCGTCATTTTTGGTCAGTTCGCTTTTCTCCATTAGCATAAAGTCACAAATGTCCTTCAGTTTTGATCGTTTTTGTTTCCAATGTATTACGGATATTTTTAGCGTGATGTTAACACAAATCATTTTTGCAGTAAAACAATATGCCATGGAAAGTGGCTGCAACAGAATTTAATGAAGATATATAAATTTACGTTTTCAATTCATGGGGGATATTGGGTTGCAAACATCCTTAAATAAAAGCTGAGTATAATGCATCTTGAAACAGTTGTATTTTTAGCATGCACAGAGCTTTATAGCCTATTATAAAACCTCAAAAGGTTGGGACACTTTGTAAAATATTGATCAAATTAGTTACTGATGGTTAGCAAATCATTAACACCTTTTTATTGATTTGAAAATACTGTGAAGACAACTTTAAACTGAAAACTTCGGTGTTTAATGGAAAAAAAAACCTTGCTTATTTTAAATTTGATACCAGAAACACATTTCAAAGGAGTTGGAACAGGGACAATGAAACTCTGAAAAAAGCTGTGTAATGCTGAAAAAATAAATGGGGGGGGGAACTCCCAACAAATTCATTACTAGCATAACTTGGTATAAAAGGCACATTCCAGAGAGGCCGAATTTGGGGATTTCATCATCTGCAGTTCATAATATCATTAAAAGAGCTGGAGAGTCTGGAGAAAAACAAATTTCAGACCATGATCTTTGGTCCCTTCATTGGCACAGCATAAAAAACATACATCACTCTTGAGTGGAAATAACTGCATGGGCTCAAAATTACTTCCAGAATCCCCTGTCTGTGATCACAGTTTGTCACTGTATCTACAAGTGCGGTTTAAATTTGTACCATGCAAAGAGGATGAGTAAAATTTTGACATTCTTTTTGGAAATCATGAATGCCACATCCTCCACTCTCAAGAGGAAAGGGGACCACCCGGCTTGTTATCAGCACACAGTTCTAGAACCAAAATCTCTGATGGTTTGATAAGTGCCCTTTGCATGGGTAGTGTGCACATCTGGGAAGGAATGATTAATGCTGAACAATAGATACAGGTTTTGGAGGAACATATGCTGCCATCCAGACAGTGGCTTTTTCAGCAAGACAGTGCCAAACCACATTCTGCTCATATTACACCAGATTCACTCTATAGCAGAGAATCTAGTTGTTAAACTTGCCTGCCTGCAGTCCTGACTTGTCACCCACTGCAAACATTTCGCGCATAATGACAAAAAATATGACAAAGGAGTAGGGTTGCAAAAGTCCGGGAATTTTCAAAGTTGGAAACTTTTCATGGCAATTAACAGGAATTTGTGGGAATAAACCAGGAATTTACTCAATTGAAGGTTGGCTCTTAATAAGGAACTTGATATAGTTGGGGAAAATATATTTTAGCATAATCCTGACTAAAACAAACCAGATTTCATGCAGGTACAGTTGAATATCTATGCTATTTATCAATCACATGCACATGGCACACTGCTTACTGCAGGGCTATTGAGACCTCGCCCCCTACATGCACTGTGCATTCCTCCATCACATGCACAGATGATTTCTAGAATCCTGCAGAGGCTAGGCTTGAGAAGCTTGTGGGAAGATGCTTTTTTACTTGCATGTTGAATGGGACTTTGTTGGAGGGAAAGCAGCTCTTTTCATTTAACATTTCGAATGGGACTTTGTTGGGATTGCATTTTTGTTAAATTTTGAATGAGTTGGGTCGGGGGGATGAGTAACATTTAACTCTACATTCATTTTTTTGTTCTCCACACTTGATAAAGTTCTACTTAAAAATAAATCTGTTTTAATTGCATTATTTTGGATGGATGTCTGCTTATAACAAAACAAATATTTATGCTTGGATATGATACCTTTCCATTAAATTACCCTCAAATCCCAGTTAATTCCCATGATTCCCATAATGCCCATGGAAAGTTTCCAATTTGGAATATTTCCAAAATTCCCCAGCTTAACTTCCCATGGAAATGTACAGGAAATGTTCCAGCCCTTTACAACCCTACAAAGGAGACCCCAACACTCTTGAGTAGCTGAAATCCTGCATCAAGCAAGAAAGGTACAACATTTCCATTTCAAAACACCAGAAATGTGGTCTCATTTGTTCCCAAACTTCTACAGAGTGATGTTAAAAGAAGGTGATGTTATGCAATGGTAAACATGCCCCTGTCCAAACTTATTTGGATATGTTACTGGCATTACATTTTAAATGACTATATCTTTTTCATTGAAAAAAATCTCAAATTATGTTTTTGCACTATTTTTGAATTAATATGGTGTTTAAGTGGTTTGCAAACCATCAAATTATATCTTATTAACATTTTACACAGCATTCCAACTTTTTAATTGGGGTGGTAGGCAATTTATCCCTTTGGCAGTGGCAGCACAGACAGAAAACAGACATATTAAAAACTAAATAAAAATATAAGACCAAAATAGCGTGAATGTCCCACAGATGTGATGGAATTAATTCAATAGTTTGTCTAGAAATATCTAGAAAGATGATTCATGTGCTCATAGTGCTGTTCTCTAAAAAGCAGCTCCTGGAATAACTGTATGTAACTGCTGCCAGAACTAAATTGTCTTAATGATCTTAAGTACCTGTGTCATCCTATCAATGTGATGCAGCCCCACACTTGAAAATCAACACTCTGTGATCTTTTCATTTTTCAACGATTTCCCAAGCAGGAAATTAAACTCCAACATGTTATAAATTAAGATGTTGTTTTTATTGAGATATTGCAACCTTGTGTGTAGTTCAGTCAGATCCGCGATGAATGAAGATGATTATGACTCTACCTTTTGGCACAGCAACTGTTTTTGTTCAACATGACACTCTAATTACACAATGTTTTCAGCCAATGCATCCTATTTTGATTCAAACGATATGTTGCAAACAGAAACAAGCTGTCTAGCCAGATAAAAAGATTCTTGTTTATTATATGGGGGGATCTGGTTTGATCTGGTCTTGTTTGAGTATAAATAAATGATCTTTGGGACCTTTTGTTTTCTACAAACTGTTTACAGTTAATCCTAGTAGTACAGTTTGAACAGAATGATAGACGTGTCATTATTTTGGGGGATAACAAAGTTTCACTGTTACATTTTTGATCTTTTTTTTGCAGAAGAGATTTTAAACAAAGACATTTGTGTTGTGACTGATAATCTGCCAAGTCCTTTGTGCAAATGAGTCCCATGTGTTTATCCTCAGGTCCCCTCTTCCCTCAGATTTGATGTAATTGCTGATTAGGGTCCATTACCTTCTGAACTACTTCCATTTTCAAATCAGCACGTTGTCCTTCATTTCCTCAAAGGGGCCGATAAGCAGACTAAGGAGTTAAAACACAATCCCTAAAATCTGCCTACAATTTTCCTGCTCCGATGGAGCACATGAATAAGGGGGCCTTTTTAGGGGGAATCATGATGGTGCTTTGAATGCAGGCGCCAGCTCAAACATATGTTAACTTTCTCCACGGTCTGAAAACTGTAATTTACAAACGTAGGTAACTGAGCAGACGGGAGCTGAGAAAGACAGCAAAAATGCTTTAAGAGGAGGACTTGGGACAAATAACAGGGTCTGTCAGGGCTACTACATGTTGAAACATTGAGTGTATAATGGACAAGCGCATGCTGCAACTTCAGAGTTACATTTTTAACTTTAATGAAGCTGCATTTTTTTTATTTGAGAAACCCAACCATCACTTAGTGTCTAATAAAGTTCATTAAACATTCTATACCATGACCCCCCACCTTCTTTCCAACTTCTACAACACTTAAAAAGCAAGCAAGGCCTCAAGTGGCTGTGCTAATGATAAGGCATGACACAGTAAGGGAAAACAAGGTTGTTAAAAAACAGATGGCTGCACCAGTCCACAGATGGGATTGATATTGACATGGCTGGAGGTGATGTGCTATATTGTAGGTTCTACAAGCAAGTGGTAAGATGTATGTGCTCTAATGAGCCTGGGTGGCGGGGGCTGCAGCTGTGTTGGAAGTTGGTTATTTACTCTCTATACCAACAAAATATTCCTCCAGTCTGAGGGAGACACAGGCGAGGTGAGCAGGGGAGGAGGCGTCGTCTCTAATCTACCAAACGGTAGGTACACTGTAGCTACTGTGTTTTTAAAGCGTGCAGCAGCGAGAGCTAGATCCAATTTGAACAGAGTGAGAGTTAGTCATAGCTTTGCAAAATGAGTGATTTTCAGATTTGTTAATGATGTCATTTCTTCAATTTTACTTAAATATTACTTCTCTTTTTCTTTCTTCTTGGTTTCCAACAGTGATCATGCAGAGAGTGGTTACCCTCCTCATAATTGGATTAGTGGAGCTGGTTGTTAGCCAGCATTACAGCCAGTTCCGGTGGCTGTCCCGGCTGAGAGGGCGGCGGCGAAATGCTGGCTGGCAGGCCGAGGATGTGGACTGCCCCCTGGAGTGCGACTGCCCGTCTGCCTACCCTACAGCTATGTACTGTCACGGCCGTAACCTTCAGCATGTCCCCTATGTCCCCTCACAAATTAAGTACGCCTACCTGCAGCATAACCAGATCACAAGCATCCAGGAAGGAGTGTTTGACAACGCTACTAATTTAGTTTGGATTGTACTGTTCAACAACCAGCTCAACTCAGACAAGATCGGCAAGAATGTATTCAGCAAGCTCAAGAACCTGGACCAGCTCTACTTGGATCACAATGAGCTCACACGTGTGCCCCCAAACCTGCCAAAGGCTATCACAACCCTGAGACTGGGTCACAACAAGATTGCAAAAATCGTCCCTAACTCCTTCGAGGGGATGACCAACCTCACCACACTGCAACTCCTGGCTAATGCAATAGAGGACGTTGGAGGTGTGTTCAAGGGGCTGAAATCTCTGACCATGCTGGATTTGAGGAAAAACAAGCTAACGAAAATCCCTGAAAACCTCCCTGAGAGGCTGCAGCAGCTCTACTTGGAGTTCAACAACATCGAAAGTGTGCCTGCAGGATTTCTCACCATGTATCCCAAACTGCACTTTGTCCGGTTGGCTCACAACAAGCTGACAGATAAAGGACTTCCCTCCAATGTCTTTAACATCAGCACGCTAGTTGAGCTTGACCTCTCTTTCAATAAACTGGAGAAAATCCCTGTTGTCAGTAGGAACCTGGAAAACCTGTATTTACATGCCAATAAGATCAAAGGTACGAATACTTTTCTGTTTTACATTTGCAGTGTTGATTCGGCACATTAAAATTATTTCAAAGTCTCATTGGAAATATAAAAGTAATGCAAACAATGCCACTCAAAAGTTGTATAAAATAATTTAAATTATATTTATTTGTATTAAACCAGTATGCAGCAAGGATTCACTGTGCTGTGCTCATACAGTAGAGTGAATTTAATTCCTCCCTGAGTCACCTTTATGAATAGTTTTTCCTCCCTCAAATTAAATGCCCCCCAGTGATTTTTAAAGTACAGTAAAATAAAGATCAGAAATGTACATATTGTTTCTAGCTCCTGTGTTTTCACAACACAGTTTATTCAACTTTATTCAACATCAACAATCTACAAGCTACATAAAAGTCCATGTTTTTTTTTTCGTCCTCTCTCTGATGTAAAGTTGGATGTGTTGCTCTTTTAGCCACGCCCACGTGTACCACACATCACTGTGGGCGTGGAGGCGGAGGATTCTTAAACCACTAGATGTCTCCAAAGGCAATGTGTAGTAAATTTGATGTCCATATTGAGACAAAGGGGTTTTCCAAAAACGCTTTCCAATTTGGAAGTCCAATACAAACTTAATGTAACCAATAAAACCCAATAAAAAAAACACTGTAAAATAAGAAACAAAGAAAACTCCAGACAATAATTAAACACAGGGGGAACATTTTTAGGTTATATTATCTCTCAGTGGCTTCTTGAGTAGCTGTTGAAAGAAATGAGAGAATGGTCCACAGCCTTTTGTTAGAGGCTTACTTAATGTCCCTGGAGGAGTCTACAGCAGCTCTGACCTCTCTTCACATTTCCCTGTCTACTGTCTTTCAGAGTTCTCACTGAAGAGTTTCTGCAGGACCATCGATGTGAGAAGCTTCTCCAAGCTGAGAATGCTGCGCTTGGATGCCAACAACATCAGTGCCAGAGACATTCCAGCCGAAGCCGCCTACTGTTTGCGGCGTGTTGCTTTCATTGATGTGTAGCGCTTCCTGTTTTCTTGCATGTGTAATGCATCCCAAGTCATCCACAGCGCTCCTGCTTCATCCGTAGCACAACTGTATAACCTCTTGTTATCTGTGACTTCGTTTGACTGATATTGATGACAATCCTCACCATGGAAATCTTTTTTTTCAGTTAATGTGTTTTTAAGCTTTTAAGAGGGCCGTTTTTTGATATTCCAAATGATTAAACAGTTCCAGTGTTAGTCAACGGGAAATACCACAGTTGTATAATCACGTATCCAGATGTCGTATGCATCATAGAAAGTAGTTAGAAGAGGCCACATGACTGGCTGCCCTTCAACATACTAATTAGAATATCAGCTCCAGCCTTCTGGTAAAATAATACCCCTAAGTATAAATATACAGGTGACAGCAATTTAATGACTGTGCTATGTCAGAAGCCATACTTTAACCTGTTGAAAACCGCAAACCAATGGTGTGAGATTCAGTTTGGATCTTTGCCTCCACCGTGTGGCACTGGGGGATAAAACAGCAGATAAACAACAGAGCCTCACTGAAATATCTAATGAGGGATTATCATAACAAATTTATTCATGTTTCTTTTTTTTTTTAGTTTAGAATACTTAAACATTTAAACTTCTTTGACCTTGTGTTTGTGCATACATCAGATAAAAACATGTATTCCCCCTCTTTTGAACCTGTGAATTATCCAAAGATAATGTTTTTAGCTTTATGACTATGTTTTATAACTATTATCTAATGTTTTAGATTTTTTCTATTTAATCCTTCTTTTTATTTACCAATCTGTTATGCCTATGTTTCTCAGCCTATGTGTATTGTTTTAATTATCAAACATACAAACCTGCTTTTTAACAGTTGAAGCTAGTATACAGATGTTCCAATGTTTAAATTAAAACAAACCTAATGCAGCTTTTTACACTCAATCTGAAAGCTGTAACTGATATTGGTAGGCAAGTCAGTATTTTTTTTAAGGAATCCATCATTTTGTATCAATAACCATATTAAAAATATTCCACAGTTATTTGTCCGCTTGAAGGCTGAACATCTTCTCTTTCCTCAATTTGAAGGTAAAAGAGGCCAGCAGAGTGAAAAAGGGCGGCAGTTCTCTCGACAGTTCTAACTGGTCTCAGGCAGTTCCCACATATTTATTGTTGAAGACAACTTGCCTTTTCATCTTCCACAGCTGCCTTTAATCCTGTGCAGAAGGGCACTAAATTGAATTACAGGAATACTTTCCTTATTTTGTAATGGAGCAACATTTGGGATGAGAATGGATTACTGCCAACGCCACAGTAGTTTACACACTGATAAGCAGTAGCCTGTGAAATTAAGGTTGTTATAGATTATGTTAAATTGCAGCCTGCACATGGTTCTCCAGAGGCTGTGAGGTAGGGCTGTTTTTTTCTTCCCTCCCTTGCTTCCTACACAGACTCGTCAAAAACAAAATAGTAGCCAACACATATGTATATGATCACATGTGGGAAACTTTTGACTAGATTTACTGACGTGCTCTTCAGCAAAACACACAACAAGGTGCAGGGAATTGTTCTCAAACTCAGACATTATGCAATTTATTATTGTAAAACATAAGGCTGGACCATCACTGAGCAAACATGAGTGAAAGTCATCAGAACCCTGCTGCGAAACCCCCACCCCCCCTTCTCCCTCAGCATTATCCTTTCTGCCAAAACCACCCAGTTTTTCCCACCATGTGATTTTGTGTATTTTGAACAGCGGATACTGGATGCGTCCAAGACAAATTTCCTTAAGAACATTAACAACTATCTCATCTTATCTAATCTGATCAAATCCTGTCACGCCCTGCACAGTGAAGACATTTCTTGTGAAGCTGCAGCGGCGACTGCTGTGAATCTATCTGGATCATTATCTACCTCAGCCAATAACAGCAGCTCAGTGTGTGACCGACAACAGAATATACTCCAGGGTACATGTTGAAATATTCATACTGTTTTACAATAAAACTGAATACAAACCATTGGTCATTGCTTCTTAAAACTGGCAGCTTGGAGACCGTACATTGATCAGCGTTGTCGGCAGATAATGAAAGGGAATAGCTTTCCAAAGCAGTGGGAAACACTGTTTTGGCGAGGATAAAAGCATTTCAGTCTCCACATAAAAGAGTTGAGTGAAGTACAACTGTAAAGTGGCATGAATCTTTTAATGAGACCATTACCTGCTCTTTAGATGTGATTTTATGATGTCCACATATCAATGCACTGCTGGCTGGACTGCATCATAGTTTATGATTTCAGTAATAATAGAACTTTTATTATCAGTACAGTCATTGAATAACATCAAACTAATAAATAACTTGGAAGTTTTTTGCAAACATCATTATGAACATTTGGTTAAATGGTAGCAAATGGAGAAACATTATCCAACATACATAACTAGTGTAAAAATAAAACTTTTTTTTAGTGGAAGATATCTGCAGTAGATAACGCATTAACATTATATACATAGCATGGTTCTGAAAATAAGGTCCATCTCTGCTCTTAGTCAAAGCCAAGCTTCTGATTAAATAAGTGAGCATGATAAGTTGCACACACGATACTGATATGGAAACTTCTTCTTGATGGGTAAAATGTACAGCTTCACATGTAGTCCGTCTGCTGCAGCAGGGATGCGCTCTTTACTGCCTGTAGGGAGGGACAATAACACATAAAATGTAAAGATGTATGTGATCTGCAGTTGTACTTTACATTGCAGCCGACACAGGTGTTTGTTTAATAGGTTCTGGCTCTGGCTGTTTAACTGTCTATAACACTTTTATGTAGGAGACGATACTTACACTATTGTAGCTCCATCTCCATGTCCTGGAGGTCTCTGCTTTGATCCAGATGACAGAGGTATGCATTAGTTCAATCAGCCCACGGAGACACAGATTGTTTTTAATAGTAAATGTTGGTGTGTTCTTACCTTGAGTTTGTGTATGATATTGATCTGTGTGGGTTGTGAGTCTTCTGTTTTGGAAAGAAAAGAGTCTATGAAAATAAAATCCACAGGCCACATATGGTGAGAACTTTAGAGGTGTTGGTGAAGTAACAAACCCCTCATTTCTTTAGTGTCTAAGCAACTAAACTATGCAAACAATACTTCAGGGTTTCAGACTGGTGGCAGAGTTGAAGGCAGGTGGTAGACAGTGCTCAAGGTGAAAATTACAAGGTACAAAATAAGGTCTGTTTTCAGATTCAGAGTTGGTATACACACTTGACGGAGCAGTAGAAGGTAATGCTGAGGGAAGGTTGAAACGTTTTAAACACATTTCACCCAATGAAAGGTTTCCTATTTTGGATTCCACTGTAACTAAGTCTGCTCTTCAGTTTTTCTTCATGTAGAAAACAAAAAACTACTCACAGACGCTTTTCAAATTTACAGCAGCTGAGTTTATCAGAGTTTAAATCTCCACTTTGGGTAATGTTACACTTAAAAGTCCTTAGCAATGTGATGTTGACATTGTTTGGTAATCCCCCTGTAGACAAAGCAAAACTAGCTCCTTGTTCTCAGCTAGCGGGTGGCAACAGAGATGGGTCACAGGTCAGTTAGAAAAGAACCCTGGCCAAACTTGTCCTCTGAAGGGAAAACAGTGCAGCCGAGATGGGCGTTTTAGGTCTTTTGAAAGAGACCATTTGTCTGGTACTAAAAGGAGCCGTATGTTTGGCTCAGTTTTAAACCCTTCATGCAGTTACAGAATTGGCTCCGGTGGAGTTTGGATATCAACACTGTCATATTGCCCCCTCCCCCTTAAAAGTGCAGGTGGAGAGAGCTTGCATGTGTCAGACACAGCGTACAATTTACAGCTAAGTTTTAGCTGTGAACTCGCTGACAGGCCTTGAGTTGTAGCAACATATACATTACATCAAAGACTAGGAAAGTGCTACCCATCTGTCTCTGCACAGCACACTAAATCCAACCACAGCCCTTTAGGACATGGACAAGTAACGTACCCCCTACAGACTAATTACACAGCTCATTCAGCTAACAGCCATCAAAGATTTTGTGAATGAATACGATTTATACTACTTAAAATGGCATGACTCTTATGTATTACCAACTTTTTGTGGTAAAATAAAACATAACAGCCTTTGATCCACACTGATGTTCTGTGGTCTAAAAGTTAATTATCACAGAAATGCACTTTGCCCCAAGTAATGCATCATTTATCATATTGTTCACTTCCTCGCACAGCGTTATGAGTCCTTTCATCCTCCTGTAGCCACACACACATGCTCACTGAGAACACATATGATGTTAATTAATGTCAGAGTGGAGTATAGTACATCAGCCTTAAAGGGAGTTAGTCAGCAGGGCAACGTTTGCTCATACAATGTGGCAAAAAGCCGGCGAGACAGGAAATAAAGTGATACAGGCAAAAGCTACGGGAAAAAAACACTGCCAAAGGCAACAGTACAAGTAGCATTCCATTGGTGGAGAGTGATGCACTTTATTTAAAAGCCTTCTACCAATGTCTGTGCATTCACTGCCAACAACCCAGAAACAATGGTGTGTGGGGGTCTCAGGAGGGTCTTATTCTTACCCAGTCATTTTAAAATAACTTATAGAATTAAAACAGTTGTGTACACACCCAGAGAAATCAATGTGGCTTTTTGTTTATTCATAACAAATTCTAAATTCAGTTATTGAGACATATTATTATACATTATGAAGTTCCAGTGACGCAAGTAATGGCTATTGGCTTGTGCTGCATGTTGTATGATATGATATGAGAGGCCTGTTATTATTGTATTTTTGGGACTACTTACACACACATATCTCCAACATGATCCATTTGAGGGGTTACTACAAGTGACTAATAGCTTTAATGAAATACAATTATATTGGGCCTATTATTAAGAAAGGAACAAGATAATGCAAGATATTGGTAGCAACAATCACAGGCTGCTAATTTCAGCTACAATGATGCTAGTGTAGTGTTACCACACATGAAAGACGACAGGGAGGATGCTGATAAAGAGGACTGTCGGACCAAAGTGCATTAGAATTATAAGTTAGACTGATATACTGTACATAGGCTTCTCATGTCATGTTTGTTTGCCTCTGGCTGATGGTATCTATGGCAGGCAAGTAGCTGCTGGCTAGCAGGAGCTGTTTTGTGCTGGTAACAATAACAATTTTGCTGATGCTGCTTTATTGTATTCAACTATGGCCGATGCTACAGTCATTTTTGCCAAACTCTTGTGATGCAAAATTAAGCCAATGCAAAAGTGTGAAGTACAACAGTTCATCAAGTGTCCACTTGAGGCTAGCTCAAAAGCTAAATAGGCTCCTTTTGAAAACGCATTTTTTTTTGTTTTTTTTAAGTTTTATTTTTGGCCTTTTTGCCTTTATTAGATAGGACAGCTGAAGAGAGACAGGACACGTGGGGAGTAGAGAGTGGAGGAAGATATGCAGGAAATGGTCATCTTGTTGGGAATCCAACTGGCGACCCCTGCGACGAGGACTGTAGCCTCTGTATGTTGGGCGCTTAGACCACTAGGCCACCAGTGCCCCGAAAAAGCCCTTTTTAAGACTGTAATCAACATGGTTACATCCAGGTGCAACAAAAATGTCTTAATAAAAAGATGAAAGTGACGAGAAGACCGCTTGTTTTGACAACATTTGTTTTGTTCATTTAGAGCTTTAGGCAAGGGAGCAGCTAGCATGCAACATTCCTCAAGCTCCGTTTGCTTTTTTTCTTAGTCTTATAAACATGCAGTTGTAGTCAGCCACCACTATAAACAGAATCTTAGTCTCTTGGAAACATAATGGAAATTTAGCTTATAAGCTCATTTAGCTATCAAATTAGTTTGTAGACTATCTAGCTTTGCTACTATAGCGATTACAAACTCCTTGTTCCTCTCTAGTCCCACCCTGTCCTCCAAGTATGGTCACGTATGGCTCCTGAAAATGTTCATTAGTTAAACAGTTTATGTTTTTGCTCACAGTTGAAGTATGATGTAAATCCATGGAGTATTTATGTGTTGATTTTCATTCTGATCATGATTTTTGAGGACATTGTTGTACACTTTCTGTGGCTTTCTTTTTTGTCAAATAGAGATGCACCAAATTAAGTGTACTTGCATTGACATTTAGTTACGCAAATCAATGATATGCCCAGCATAACTAGATCTCAAGTTTCCTGTAGTTATGTAACTGCTTTTTTCGCCCAAAATCTTGAACCGACTCTAAATCAGATTGTGCTCTGAACAACACAGGGTCATTCATAACAATAAGTGAAAAGAAGCCTCCTCTTTATCTTCATTAATGTGAGCTTACTGAGAGTTTGTCAGCAGATTTCTGGTTCCTGTGTTTCTTTCAGCACATGTGAAGTCTGCACGTCTCTTTGAAAGAAATTAAATGAAACTGCTTCTGACTCACAAAATTCTAACAAACCACAGACCCAACACCCCCCATAGAACTTCTTGTAATAGTTTAACACTTGTGTTGAGCTGTAATTCAATTGAATGCGGAAAGTCATTGACGTCAGTTTCCCTCACTTCTGGTGTGATGTGCAAACTTAAACATCCCCTGCCACCCTTGTGATCCAAATTATCTTGCCATTCAGCATGCTTGTTAATTACTAAACACAATGTGGCACTCAATTGTTCAGCTCTGTCGCTTTTGCTGTTTGCGTGTTCTTACAGGCGGTTATGTCTCACACAGCACACATGCATCACATATACAGTACATATGGCATGAGCATTACTTGTGCAACTTATTGGCACCAGAATCAGAGTAGTTTGCTGTGGCTGCCAAATGCCTTGCACCTACATACATATGTGTGCTGAGGAATCCAAATACAAATTGGAATCAGCTTATTAAATTTGACAAAAGGAAACTCAAAACATAAACATGAAGCAGCTTTTCTACCACACTAGACTTTTAGACCCTTCCAAAAAAAAAAAAGAACAAAACCATTCCCAGATTTCTTTACAGCTCATTAGCCTGTGAGGAGCTGAGTCCTATGCAGACATGATTCAAATGTCCATAGATCATCTGTTGAATTAGCTCTTCTTGTTTAAACAAAGACTCACATCAACGCAATTTGTGCCAAAATCTAATTAACTTGTTAGCATTGGAAGAGCTATTAACAAATGGTTGTTTTCAAGGAAACATTTGTACCAGGAATTAACTACATGTGGTGTTGTGTCAAGGTTTCTTCATGAGCCCAACTCTCTTTCAGGTAATCAGCAAGGAAAACACAATAAAAAGGTGTAGCAGTATTTATGCTGTGAGAAACTGTTATGTGATTCTTGAAGTATGTTAAGATTATGAATTAGGAGTAATGAATCATAATACATGGGGATCGTGAGCCTCAGCCAGGTGAAAATATATCTGTCAAAACACCTGATGGTACAGATATCCTCAAATAGAAGAAAGGGAAAAGCTGGACTTAGTCTTTTGTGCATTTGCTGTTGCAAAACAATACTTTTGCCCTCATCAGCCTCCTCCATGTTTAGTTATGCTCAGTATTTGCCAGCGAGGGGAGGGCTGGTCTTTCTGCAAGAGGGAGTTCCCCAGAGGACACAGCCAAGCAGCCAAGGCCTTCTTTATTGCAATATGACAGGAATGCATAGCTAGACTCTATAAGAGCACATGTGATTGAAAAATTAACAAAACAGTATGGTTTGTACCTTTTGTGAGATGAGACAGTAGAGGGTGAGGATGAACAGCAGTCCTCCGCAGATGGAGGCGATGATAAATCCAAGCTTGTACAGGTCTCTGTCTGTTCTTCTGTGTAAGGCCTTCTCTGAGTTGCTACCGTAACTTTCTGTAGAAAAGGACACGTGATATGTAACCTCAGTGGCCCCAGACATCTGTATAATTCATCAGAGAACTTTCCAGAAGATAAAATTCCCACCGGTTAAATGTTCTGTGGGTGACTCTGTAAACAGCTCTGTCGTGGAGCCAAAGCTTTCTGTGTATTCGTGCTGGCAGCGCCAATCCACTGGTGCCTCGCTGGTCGTCACCAACTCCCAGTAAGCAGAGAACACCTCTGAAGCCTTCTGAAGCGCCTCGGACGGAGACCCTCTGTACAGCATCTCAAAACTCTCTGGCTTATCCTGCGGCAGATTCCCAGAAAATACCTTAAATGTTTTGCAGATTTATCTGCTCATCCTTGGCAGTTCCTCTCATAGCATATTTCTCTTCTGTGGTTTATATTATGGACATTTTAAATCTCTCTGTCCTGAGAAAACAAATTGCAGGATCACTGCTCACAATCCAATACTCACCTCTACCTCCTCATTAATCTGAGGGACACATTTCTGAGAGTAGATGTTGAGGATGAGCGCCCTCAGCGACTGAACGTAGCCATCATTGACTGAACCCCGACTATATTTGAAATGGGTGGTGAGGAGCTCCAGGATCCACGGTAATGCAGCTTTAACAAAGCAACATTTACTCTGCGGGAAATCAGGGTGTGAGGTCATTAACCTGACACGTGATTCAGTTAATGGAAATATTTAATCAAAGGCTTTGGAAGGAAACAGCCCTATAAAACAAATGTTACCGTACCAAACTCCTCCGCTCTGTGAACGTGTAGGTGATAGAGCACCCGCTTCTTAACTGGTTATCCATCTGCAGAGGCAACAACAGAAAGACTTCATCCTATGAGCGAAGAATCATTTCCAATCCAACAGCACTGTGTTTCATGATGTGTCTACACATACCAGATGCCTGACTATCAGCAGGTGCTCCCTAGTGATGGAGTGTCTGCATGGACCAGGGACCTCAGTCATAGTCAGAGGGAAGCTCAGGAACATAAGCACACACAGACACTTTACCTGCAACTGATACAAACCATACATTATCTTAACATTGCCTTAGATGTGCACAGAGGAGCTCAAACACAAACAGGAACAGACATTTACTCAGCAGGAAAGCCACAAAGACAAATATGCCAAAATAACAACGCCATCAAACTTAACCACAGAAGCATTAAGGGCATATATGGCAGCCTAAACCTTTACTAATGCCCTCTAAATAGTAGCCTAACCCTAATTCAGCTTTCCCTCCTAAACTGTCATCAAGAGAGTTCTCTTATAAATGAATTTACAAGGAAAACAAAGTTCAAAGCAAACTCAAATGGAATTTCCTCTCAAATGTGCCAAAGGCAGTTTTACAGTATATGCATCTGAGCAATTCCAGCCTCTCCATCCAAAATGTTCCTTACAATGTTTTCATAAAGTTCAAGTTAACCAGAACAGCTGCTCAGTTACATCCACAACAACACCGTCTTTGCACCTCTGCGCAAGCTGTTTTATTTTTTTCAGCACAGCGTCTCGTCTCAAGTATCAGACTTTTGCTGCGACACATCCAGTAGCCAACTATGCTTGACCTCAAAGGAACCTAAGCTGGTGAGCGATTAGTTCCACTTCTGGTCAAATAGTGCCCTCTACCATAAAAAGCATGGTCTGAGCATCATGCTCTGACTTGAATAATGTCTTCTGTCAAGTACCTTTTGGCAACTGTTACACTAAAATGGGCTCCAGATGGACCTTAACTGAGGATTAAAAGATGGGGTACAAGCATATGTGTTTCACACTGTGGGCAAAATGTCTGCGCTCAGAGGTATTCCTGAGTAATCATCCCCTTGACTCACTTGACCCCTGCTTTTGCAACAGTCAAGACAGATGTCAGAGCAAGACTGAACTGAAACAATAAGACATGATTTATCTGTTCCCTTCTTAACTTCTGAGATACATTAAGACACAAAGGACAATTCTTTAAAAGCCACAAGAGACAGCGTGTATCCCTTTCATTATTTGTTGCCTGTTCCTCATATTACACTGAGCTGTAAAGTTTAACTCTTTAGAACACATCAACTTCATGCAGTTTCCCGCAAAGATCACTCTCGTGATTCCCCATGAATTTTGGCTGAACAAAATGTGCATGCAGATTTATTGCTGGGACCTGAAGGAAAGGAGCAAATCTTGCGACATCACCAATGTTATCCATAAAAACAAAGATAAAGTAAGAATATGCTGAAAGTTTTATTTGAAACAGTGAAGATGGAAACAAAAGTGATTCTCAAAGTAACAAGATGCCTTGTGTGAGCCGAGAGACTATCATGCGAGACTACTATTCGGAACCCACTTGATGATTGATGATGAAACATAATCAAATTAATGTAATCTAATAAAACTATTGATGTGACTGGTATGTGGCAAATGCAGGAGCACATGATGCAAATGTCACCTGTCACATGATTGTTTTTCTCCATGCTGTCTATGATATCTGTATGTAGGTCAGCAATCTCCACAATCAAGCAAAAACAACTTCATCCACAGACAACACAAGCATGCACAGGTCTTTTCCTGCATTGCGCTGCATGAGGATATTTTTGGTGCATTTATTTCCCAGCAGTGGTTGTAAAAGAGTTCTCACCTACCTTAACTTTGCTCTGAATCAGGGTTGACACAAGGATGGTCATCTGGTACGTGTTTGACAATGGAAAACACCAGACTCCTCTGTCACATACATTGAAGCAAGCAGATCCTTGTCATATATTCAGTTCCACTCCACAGAAAGGAATTTGCCGTTAAGTAAATATGCCACTTAGTCATGTGGCGCTGTTCTTCAGTGCATCGCCTGACGTGCTCCTTCTGCACAGAGTGAGTTCAAAAGCAGACTAACTGTTTGAGCTGACAGACGGCCCTTTTTAAAGACCTCCCACCTCTCTTCTGTATGACAACTCGGCGTCCTGTGTCGCTGCAGATGTCTTGTGACAAACAGTTTTTTAAGTTGAAGTCTGAGTTGAAAATGTGTTTTTAGTCCAGTATCAGGAGTAAAAGTCCTCTTCAGGAATAACTTACATAAACAGCTGAAGAAAGCTTGTGGGAGGTTGAAGGTGGTTCCAATAACATCTGTTCTTGTTCTTGAAACTCTATATCACTGATCCATATATGAACTCTCAGAATAATAATTTAAGCAGGGGCAATGCACCCTTGTTTTCCTCTGGAGAATAAATCCTGCGATCAAGTGGACCCACTGGGCAAGAAAAATAAAATGCAGTCATCGCTCAGAGAGAAGATCTCCACATCACTGTAGGGGTCCCCGGAGGTTGTCCGAGAGTGCAGATGTTTCATGCTGCTATAGGAATCCTAAACTTTTTTCTCATTTCAACGTCACATTGCAACTTAAGAAAGTCAGGGTTTTTTTGGGACAGTGGGTGTGTCGCCTGCTACTATTTGTAAGACCTTACCTAACCCTGGCAAGAGACACATAAACGCCCTTATGGGCGACTTTTGATGGGGAATTCTTCTCATAACAGATCGACAGACTCCAAAGGAGGAAAAAAAACACATTTGGCCTGGAATCTATTAACACAGGACGTGAATTCTCACACGTTGCATTATGAAGACATTCCTACACCTAACATCGTAAAGTCATGTATCAAAGTCATTTACTGATGTCGTACTGTGAGATGTGCAGGTTTAATTGTTATGCAGCAGTGGGATATGAGTTTTTACATTTATTCAAGTACCATAATTAGTTTGGTATTGAGGAAGCTGTTTTTTTCTTGAATGTTTCTAATTTGTGCTTCCATTGTGTTCCACTGTTGACTCTAGTGCATTTATTTGACAGCTGTACTTGCTTTGCAAACCAACCTTTTACACACAAAACATGTGACCAACAAACAACTATATGACACATCTCACAGCTATGCAACAGGATGCAAAGTAGTTAAAATATGTTCCCACTATGACAGCAAAGACATTCGACACTGTTGCAAGGTTTGAGCTCCAATAAGAAGTCCAATAGACTAATCCAATTTCAATGATAACACTGAAAGGTTTTTTTTTGTTGAATTATGGCGGGCACACATTACAGGATTCCTCAAACCTTCACACGAGACCACACACTTGATGACGACAAAATACAGATCGCACAAGAGATCTCTCTTCTAATCTTATAGTGTGTGGCATGCGCTACGGAGCACACCACACACTAACCAATTCTTCAGCAGAGTATTAGGCTCTTCACGCTCAATATTCCAAATCTCGCGTAGTAAAACGTGACTTCGGTGTAAACAAACATGGCGGACTAACAGGAAGAGGCAATGATGATCATTTTCGGCCTCTTACTTTCTTTCGGGCCTTTGCTGGCTTTGAGCGTAAGGGGGAGATCGGGACAAAAATCAGCCCGATTATCATGTAGTGTGTACCCGCCTTTAGTAACTACTACTTTTGAATACAGGACTTCAAACTCTGTGATGTCATAACTCACAGTTAGCCTTTTCGTAATATTCGCCCCACAGCAATGGCAGTTTTGTGCTGCATGCACAGATACATGATTTACGTTAAAGCTAAAGCATGCTGTAACAGTACCACCTCTGTAAAAGAGCCCTGTAACTCGGTAATGTCTGTTTACACAAGGTCAAATGTCAACAACATTAAGCCTGATGACATTATCCCTTAAATGCTCATCAGTATAGCGGATACCGTGGCTGTGAAAACCCCTTAAAGTGTTGAAGTTATAAAGCTTAACTTTAAAAGACAAGTCTGGTAATGTTCTTTAGTTTTCCGTCTGTTCACTAATTTCATCCAAAGACTAAACACAAACATCAATGAGGTCTTACCATTACTGTCACCAAAGCTTTATATTGTTTATGTCCCTAACCCTAACTCCTTTTGAAATACAACTTAACTGCCCAAATTTTAACCAATTAGACACTTTGTTACCATCACTTCCTTTCGCCAAGCCTTTGTAGGAAATAATTTAAAGATTGGGTGCAGTACTTCTCTGTAATTGAATATCTATGTCATTCAATTCTTTTGTATTATGCAGTAAACCAAAGTTTTCCAAACTAGTGTCTGGGGCAATATAAATGCAGTGGCACGCCAGTAGTGATGTGTTTTTTATTAACAAACGGTGGTTGGTTTGCCAGAGCTAAAGAGGGGAACTGTAGAAGATAGATAGTCCTCTGAATGAATAGTAAGCACGGACAAGCCTTTGTTAAAAACACTTGGAATGTGTCCATTGAAGTGTCTGACACTCCAGATGAAGATAAACTTTAAAAGGATGGATTGCAGTCCTCAAATGAGAGGGATGCACACTTACAGTGGTACCCCTTTGCTTCACCTCCCTGGGTATAGCAGAAAGAAGAATGGAATTGCACAGAATTTGACGGACTTCAGTTATGTCATTCCTATTATTGCCGGGCAGCTAAGCCCCAACACTACAGGTTTAAAATACTCTTTCTGAAAGTCCCATTAACTACATTAAAATTTCTGTCTTCAGTTGGAACAAATGGGCTGAGAACTGTGAACTCCAGACAGCTCAGTGTTCAGGCCAAAAAGTGTTCAAGGACAAACACACTTTTGATTCCGGTCTTTTCATCAGATACACTGACTGTACATAAAACGAAATGAGCCAAAAACTTTGTTTAGAAAAATGCGTGATCAGATTTAAATACAGAGCTTGATCAAGACAGCAAGAGGAGTCATGGGAAGAGAGCTGCAGAGCTTTTTATGTTCCTCGGTTCTCACAAGGTCCGTCAAATGCTTTTGTGACTCCAACCCCACAGGAAAGTCAAACTAAATCATGAGGGTAGAATATTGCGGTTCATATTTAACATTCAGTGCCCATCTGTTTCATATGAGGAGTTTTAGTACTTTTACTATTGCTACTTTTGTTTTGGTGTGTTTCCTGCTATGTTGTCTGCTCTGCTCCGTAGCACGAAATGTCTACAATGAGACTGGGGGGCTGAGTAGACATATGAACAGGGGTCATCACTGTGTTACTCCGGGCCTTTGCTCTTGAACATTTTCAGAGACTGGTAAATGATGTACGTATCTCAGCTGAATCAAAAAAGGAACATAAGTGGATCTTCAAGTGCAATGTGGGTGGTGAAAAATCTCATAAGCCTTGAAGAATGTAGCTCCCGTGACAATAAGATATAAGTTGGTAATTAAAATGTATTGACCTAGCAGACATTCAACATTTGGCCTTAGCTAGAACATTGCTGTAAGATGTCTCTTGCAAGTGCAAGTGTCCTTTTACGAGGATATTCAGATGGGTAATAAACCCTGGAGAAAAGAGAACCCTGGGAACATATACACTCCCATTGAATACTAGGCCTGACTCCAAAAAGTCCACTCAAACCTCAGGAGTTTTCGAAATACACTGCTTTAAGTTTCTCTCTTAAAGGGAAACATCTACAAGTTCATAAGAGGTATCGAAGAAGTACTACAATGGCTCTAAAGACAGCTATGTGATGCTAAACATTAGATCATTAACCTTCTTATCTAAACTTTGACTAAGTTGTTTGAAATAAGTCTGTCTACTTTTGCGTTTATGAGAAGATTGATACAACTTTTATTTTAAACTGAACATCAAAGACAACGAACCAAGCGTCTGTTAGCATGATGTAGCCTAGCATAAACAAACAGCAAGACTAATTATGGTAGAAGGTAAAAAATTCAACATTTAAGCACACATAAAACTCAAACAAAGACTTTAACTCCTCATCGTTTGGGCATGGTAAAAAATTTTTTTAATTTGAATGAATGAGTCTTAGAAGTGTTAGGTAGGCTAATTTTGTTAACTAGTCTAGTCAGTCTGGCCTCAGTGATTTCTGGGGCTATTTCGTTCACAGGGTTACCCTGGGTGGTCATAAGATAAATTCTGCATATTAGCACAAATTATGTAGACAAATTATTAACTTCAAATATATAGGGCTAGCATACCTGCTGACTGGGGGTATCTGTTTCCAGGGCCCAGTGTTCACTAAGATGGTAAAACTTTAGGAAGAGCAATCTTCAAAGTTAAAATTGTAAATGCAAAAGCCAGTCAGATTTTTTAAATGCAGATTAAATGGTAAAATATGTTTACTAGAGTGTAGAATGACTTGCCCTATATAAGTGCAGGTTTCAAAGAGTCAAACATCAGAGCAGGGGCCAACCAGGGAAGTGATCAGGTGTGGCCATGGCCATCCTTGAAATCTGATTGGCCACCCCAGTGGTCATCCTGAAATCCTAAATCATGATTGACTATTTTCCTTGTCAGAGGCGGCACATTTATTGAAATCAACTCTTTGGGCTATGTTTCAACAGGCTGCTAGAAGCTGCTTTTTAATTTAAAGTTATATGCCAGAATATAACGCTTTTTGTGTTCTTCTATGTTAGGAGTTAAAGTAGATGTTATTAGAGGAGATAACCCTCCCAAGTTTGGGTTAAGCCCCTAATGTTTACCATGCCTGGCCACCCCTACAAAAGGTAATGCCTCATATTGGCCA
Source organism: Notolabrus celidotus (assembly GCF_009762535.1). Classification (NCBI taxonomy): domain Eukaryota; kingdom Metazoa; phylum Chordata; class Actinopteri; order Labriformes; family Labridae; genus Notolabrus; species Notolabrus celidotus. The sequence continues at coordinate 23,806,983 of NC_048282.1, read as the reverse complement.
CTGCATCATATGGATTTAAGCTGTGGTGTGTGAATTCAACCTACTGACCCAGGAAAGCATATCTCAAGCATTACTTAACTTTTCATTGTATTAGGATGTTATTTAGCCAGGCATAATAATTCCTTGGCTCAGAGCCATAGCAGAATGTATTACCCCTGTATGCTGGCTACATTGAACAGATGGATATGAGTATGGTACCAATCTTCTCTTCTAACTCTTGACCAGACAGTGAATGGTTGAATAAGCCCAGAGTACACGTGAACGAATCAGTCCTTTTTAATTTGATTTCCACGGATATGATAGGTTTTTATTTAGCATCATGATATGACTTTTTATGGGAAGAAATAAAACCACCACATTATCTTTCATTCATTGCTAAAGTTTGTTACCCAGAACACAGTTGATTGAAGCACACTAATTTTGAGATTTGGCAACATTGCCTGGTTTTAAATGATTATTAGTTGTACAAATGTGACTTACAATTGTGGGTTAAAAATACACGTAATAATAACAACATGTGCAGCCAATACATTACAGCCTTGTTAAGCAATAAGGGGTATCTGTTATAGAGTGAATGCATGAGTTTGGAAAGGAATTCAATTTCCAAATAGCTATACAGTTTATTTAAAAACATTTGCCAGGAACAATATAGATAATATCTCATGAATGTCTACATCTGTTATTTCTGGAATGCATAAGGGCCGTTGTTTGGGCTGGTTTCCAGCCTGAGTATTTGTGTTGCCTCACAGTCTAGCATGCTGAGAATGGTGTTTTTGCAAAGGTTTGAATTTACTGATTAAATTCCTGTGCAGAGATATCCACCTTCACCTTACTGCATACTGCCAACAGATAAAACACAATCTTAAACAATTCATGGATGTGAGAAAAAGCATGACGGCCCCAGCGTCAGATCTTTGTTGCATGAGAGGACTTTCCCCCAGCTCATTTAGAGAGAAAAAGACAAAAAGATCTGACAGCATTATCTGATAAATGTGTGTGCTTTTGTTGTTTTGTTATCTTTGTGCATCTTCTGGCAGCTAAATAAGCATAAACTACTGTCTTTGCACAGTAGTGTCAGTCTTAAATTGACCCTGAAGAGACATGTTTGCGCATTTTTGAGTTTTTTTTAGACTGGGACTTCTAGTTCTGAAACGAAAACCGGATTTCAACTGTAAATCATGATTTCCTGGGTTACAAAAGAACAATTACCACATTTTTTTTATTTGTTTTGCAATGGAAAAAGACAGTTCCTTAATGTTGGGGATCACGAGCTGCACAAACTCTTGAAAAAGGATGATTCGATTAAGGAAATAAAATCTCCTACTGTAATTCTTTCTAAATAGAGAGCCCCACTGTACACTGAGGCAAGTTCATGTCACACTGTGTGGCTGCAGCACACATGACTGCTATACATGAGACATGTATCTGTTGCTTTACCTTTTAGCCAAAAACATAGAAATGTTTACACACAGTTATAAACAATGGCAAATTGCTCTGCTACAACAATCTGTTTTCACTTTTGGTCTCAACTTTTGCATGGTTGGATGCAAAGAACTTGAAGACAAACACTGCACTCAGTAAAGAGGTAAGACTCAAATGTAAACCCCTGCAGTAAAACAACTTTATTGTCATTACATCAAAACAATGCAGGTTTCCACTGTGCTGTTGAATATTATCAGCAGTAACACAAAGACACATTTCATTGCTCAGAAATGTTTATAAATAAAAAACAGTTTCGAAGGTATTCAGTGCAACTGGTACAAAATATATAACAGAGAAGTCCAATTTGCTAAAAGAAAATAGGAGATGGTATTTCCTTAATGAGCTCTCATGTTTCACTTCTTGAAGAACAGATGGTGTTTGATCATGACTGATCATACGAAGCAACTAAAGGGAGGGTCAGACCAGGGGCGTGTCCAGACTTTTAGAGTGGGGTGGCCCTGATGGGGTGTTTGCACACACTAGAATGAATAGCATTTATTCACCATTGTTTGTCTGTCCTCATCAAATGTGCTTTTGCTACAAAGTTAAATTATCACCCATATGTTGTCTCCTGTGTGTTATATTTTTACTCTAAAATTTAACACAGCAGAGAGGCAATAATTAAGTCTTCTAATGCAAACTTTTAAAGTGTTAAAAACATGAAAACATTTTGTCCTAAGTCAAAGTTTATGGAACGGTACTAGCAGCCTGGTGCAATACGAATTGATTTTAACACAAATAATATCTCTGACAAGGCAAACAGCCAATCATAATTTAGGATTTTGGATGGCCAAGGGGGGACAATGCCACCCTAAGCTGCTCCTCTGGACACGCTCCTGGGTGAGGCATTGAAGAGATAGCAGCAAAGATGGAGAAACAAAGAAAACAGAACAACAAGGCAGATTTTTAAAATTCCTGTCACACTGCTGTAGCGAACCCTATCCGATTATTGTGACGGTCAAACTCTGTGTAGTAGCGGGCAATGAAGTTGGCTCCCAAAATCCAGATGGGACCTGTAGGGGGCGGCACATCCAAGCCCCTGAAGGTGACGGTGCAAACATCCCCCTCCATCTGTGTTTGCTGGAGAGCCATAAAGAAAAGTAATAGCATGATAAGCTCAGCAATTTAGATCCTTCAAATGAGCACAAGTAGCAGAAAAATATTAAAATGGAATTTTCAACTCATGCACAGAAGTTGATATTACGTGCTTTTGTGTATAATTTTATGGTTGTCATGGGCTTTCCTTCATGTATGACAAGAATTCATACCTCTTTCTTATTAGTGTAAAGCGAGCCTTGTTAAATCTCTACATATGCTTTCATTTATCTTGAGCAGGTTTAATCAGCCACGTAAGTGAAAACACCTAAGAGTGTGCATGTATAGGGCCTTTCATAGAGCATGGTATCATATTTTATAGGTTGATCACATGGTCTGCTTTTAAAATTGAGCTGATTGCTGCTGTTTTACATTCATTGTTGTGGAGTTTAAATGGTATCTAAAAATTGAAAACACTTGATAAAAATATCACAAAATACAGAACTTTTGATATGGCAATAATCCAGCACTCATCATTTCCTTACCCATAAGATATAATCTTCCTGAGTCAGCGAGTACTCCTGACCACCCAGGTGGAATGTGACAGTGGGCAGCGTCTTGACAGTGTCACAGTTGACTTTGTACTAATAAAAGCAACACAAAGCAATGAGTGTTGACTGTAATTGTTTTCTTTTTTACAGCAAATGTTAATAGTGGGAAACCATGTTGCGTGTGTAAAATCTTACTCCGCTTTCATCCAGCTGTGCTCCAATGGTTTTCATCAGTACAGACACAGAGGAGGCCGGGCCTGTGATGTAGGAGGAGCCTGTGTCGATCACAGCTGTGCAGCCCTCAGCACAAAACATCATCTCCACCCCGACAGAAACACTGAAAGAATGAAAGAAGAGGTGGAAAGTAAAACAGATGTTGTTTCAGCAGCCTTGCACAAACATACTGTGTAAGTGATGAAGCCAAGATCTTACCCTTTCATGGTAACTTCCCACTTGCCCGTCTCTCTGGTGTCCATATAGTTAAAGCCTCCAGTGTAATAGTTTGGATCAGTGCCACCGAGGACCAGCTCTCCACCTGGGGAGTGTTTAGGGTCCCTAAAAAGACATCAAAAAATAATCTTTAAGCCTTACTTTGCAGTATATGTTCTTGTTTCTAGTGCTGAAAATGTGAATTTGTAATATTTTAGTAATTACTGCTTCTGTTAAGGTTTCATTCAAGAGTTTATCATCATGGAAGGCCTCCCATTCCAAAGGAAACCAACATTATGTTATTTCATCAGAGTATGATAACTTAAAAAGAAATATGGCATGAGAAAAAAAACCCACATTTTTTGTCAATTTTAAGGTCGATCTTAATGTTTGTGTTCTGTACAGACTGTTTTCTTAAGCTACACCTGCTTCTTCTCTTGCTTTCATTTTGTTATCTTTTTAGTACTTCTCCCTTCTATAGACGTGATTTCATAAAAAATAAAATCCAGGCAATGTAAGGTCAGATGAATCAGTTCAACCCACCTGCTGTAGTAGACTGAGAACACCTCTTCCTTAAGGACATGCTGAGACATGATGCGGTCAAACACTGGTGTGATACCGTCAATGGCCACGTTCGGGTAACCCATCCCCAGGACCCCATCAAACTTTGCAAAGATGAAGGGCATGGCAGACAGAGAGGTGGCTTCAGCAAACACCTGCACCACTGGAATACCTCCAACCTGCAGGGATGAGGGTCAAGAAAAGGGTCACTAAGAAATTTGAACTTTGGGAAGAGATTGAAGGATTTAAAACTAATACTTGTTTGTGGGATTTATAACGTTGACTTTGAACTCACCACGACCACATCCTCACTCAGAAACCCCCTGACGTTTCCAGAGGCATACTGGATGGAAAATCCGGTGCCATTGTCAACATGGGTGTGGGATTTGGTGGCATCATACCTGTTGTGAGTAACTAAAAGTTCAAAGTGCATTTGAGTAATAAAACAACTGCGCATCTGGGAAGCTTTTCAAAATTTCATGCAGATCTTATTTATAGGAAAATAACATTCACAATGAACTCATCTAAGTTGTTAATAATAATATGAACTATGTGAATAGCTCATTTTTGTAAGATGTAAAAATAGCTGGTTGTTTACGCATCCAGCGGTTTCAGAATATGATTCATATAAAGTCATGTTTCTGCCCATATTATGAATTTTAGTCCGATATTGGCTCCCTTTGAGCTCTGTTTTGGTCTCCACCAGCCTTCTGGAAAATATCTGACTGTAAGCTGCTAAATGATTTACAGCTAGCTGCTAAGCTAGAGCCATGGGAGTAAACCTCAATATTCTAGTGTTTGACTGGAATCTGAACAAGGAGCTGAAGAATACAATTGAAGTTGAGGAGAGCTGCCAGTGTGGTAACAAGTCTTCTCTTTAGCAACCCCTTCTCTCCATTTCTCCATTGTCGTTTGATACACTGTAACTATATAGTTATGAATCATAAATGCTTTGAGTAAATGCAACTTTCTGGCATGTATGTGTGGCCGTGACCACTTACAACAGGCAGTGGAGAAAGGTGAGCAGCTCTGTGAGGGAATCCACAAGTTGGCAGATCCGGTGTCAAACACGACGTTGAACTGCTGAGCCGGTGAGCCGATGCTGATTTCCCCGAAGTACTGGGTCTGTTAGGCACAATAGAAAATAATTTATGATTTCTTCCTTTCCAAAACAAGTAAAGTCCAAATCCCTTTTTATGTTTATCGAATGTTCCTTTATTGAGTGCTTCAGTATGCCACAAAAAGGGATTTTAAAAAGGGAGGAAATATGGCATTTATATTATGACTCATGCAGAAAGGAGAGTTTAAGTAGACAACTAATTTAAAAGCAACTGGATAAGCTGTTGCACTCAGTCAAGAGAACTGATGATGCCGCCATGATATGGTGACTTATCTTGGGGTCAAACGTCAGTTTTTCCTTCCAGGCAAAAAGAGCAAGTTGAATTATATTTTACCTAAATTACCTTCAACCTACATGACTCAGAACTTTCATTACATACATTGCCAGTGGTTTAAGAAATGTTCCTCTGAACAAGCAATACACAAAAGTTTCTCACGTCCAAGTAGTTGGTCAGAGGTGTGGGAACTGTGCCATTGTTGGGGTCGTCTGTGCTCATCTGGGCCAGCTCAGTCAACACCTGCTCTGCAGAAACACCCATCTCTCTCAGTGTCTCCCTGATAGACGGCATCTTCTGCAGGCCGATTCTGGAAACAAACCAGACGAGTCAAGAGTGAGTTAATCCATCTTCCCACTCATTACTGTGCATGAATCCAGTGTACTGATGCTAGAGATATTTGTGATCTGTATTTCTCAAGCTATATATCTAATTCAATCTTGGACATATGCCTGGTCATGATCCCAGTACAACAATGAGATTTTAATAAAGCACAGGCTGAGTTGTTCTCAGCTTTTAGCCAGAAAAAGGAACAAAAACACGTGTTGAACCAGCACTGAAAACATTAACTTTAGTAATGAACCCATAAAATGCTTTTGTTTTGCTGTCCTAGTTTATTTTGTTGTAGCTGTCACTAGTCTGGTGTAGTTTTTTCATGTGTGAAAGCAATTACACAGTAAATCCTAGCTGCTATATGTTGTTGTTTCTTAAAGCAGAATGGACAGGCATAGGAAAGAAATAGTTTCTTACCTTATCAAAGATTGGCTCGAGGTCACTGTCAATGATAGAACGGTCAAACACATCCAATAATTCATCACCGGTGTCATGCTGACTTCTCTTATTAGAAAACACAGGCCAGTGATGAAGGCGGTTTCTGCAAAGCTGGTTTTCCTCTGTTTTGTGAAAATCTTACTGTAGGTAAGCTGTGGCTCTCTCTTGCTCTTTGTCCAGTCCCTTTGACTCTTTTATACCATGTCTTCTTCTCAGTCAAGAACCACTGGCTCTTGCTGGGAGCTTTCCTGGAGGTGACCACTTGAAAACAAACTCCTCTTTCCCTCCCCCCCTCTACCCTTCTGCCTTGGTCACATAACCCCTGGAGTGATAAACAGGTCCCAGTGAGAGGTCTGAACTCTGACCTCTGAAAATACACTTAAGACAGAAAGCAGGGGTGCAGAGCCCCTGAGATTGCTGACGTTGGTAGGATGGACACCTTGTTAGGGAGGCTGTGAGAAGCTTTAGTGGAACTGAAAGATGCTCCTGGGCTGTAATGGGAGATAGGTACATGCTTTTTTTTATTATGTTAACATTTCCTTCATGCGAGATGATGTTTCTATTTTTCCATAGAATCGCAGACTTTTTTTTCTTCATGTTTCACCCTCTATCCCACTTCCTCAGTCTATAGCTGCAGTGGATTGCTGTCTATCAAAGGTGTCTGTTTTTTTCCCTTGCCACTGTTGCTTGTTCATTAATGTATTCATGTTGGGTGTCTGTATATAATGTTGGAAGGAGATGACCTGCTCTTTATGTCATAAAGTGTCCTGAGAAAAAAAAAGCAAGATTTAGTTCTCCATGTATGTGCTGTGAATAAATATTGTTGATCACTGCCATGAGCCCTCATTATTTGTAAAGCAGTCAAATTTGAAACCTCCCTGTGTAATTTCTGTATTGGATTTCTTAACTTATGCAAAGTTCACTACATCTTGCGCAGCTTTTTCAGATAGATTTCACATAGTTAGCTACAGTGGAAGGACAATATACATCTGTAAGTTCAGTTCAAGGTCTTGGCCAGGGATAATTGGCAGGAGACAAAGCCCATGTTGAGTGTATTATGCAGAGCGGGACATTGGCAGGGTGCTGTGTTTTTACCGTATTTCTTGTTGCAATGCTAAGACTCGACACATCTTCACACCTAATCATTAAGTGTTAATTCTCACCGGGTTTTACCACAGGATGGATTCCCACAGTATCTTTTCTCTGGTTGGGGTTTTGCATTGGTGCTGTACTGACCACCCAGTTGAGCCAGGAGATATGGGAGGGTCCAGGTCAGGCACAAGCTGAGACAGCCAGCAAAGGTCAGGGGTCAAACATTAAGATACTCCCTTGTGGGAAGAGCAAGAAAATGAGTGAGTTGTTGGAAACAGCTAATAAAAGTAGTGACGACAACAACAAAAACAACTACTGGAAGACTGGAGGACTGGATAGCAGATGGATCCTTTCTTTTAACTTGTGGTCAGCTGTAAAACATTGCTTTATACTAGTTGTGTAATGACATAAATGCATTATTTTTTAAAATTGTACTTTTATTTTTGAGCAGCTAAAAGTGCTGTTTTAGAATAACAGTTTTCACTTTCTGGTTAAATGTTGATTTGAAAGGGACATACAAGTTTGAGCAATGAAATGGAGGAGGGTAGCTTGTTTCAGCCAAGCCAACATTTGCTGTTAAAAAATGAAGCCTATGTGGAAATACAAAAAAAGCTCTTGTTCCACTTGTGTCCACAAAGCTGGCCCAGGAGACCCCATTAACAAACGGTTTTAAAATCTAATTTCCGTATTCATGGGAGAATATTGTATAACTAATACATTTGGAAGATATTAAGGCAATAGCTTTGCATAATAAGGCATAGCTAACTAGGGGCCTGGTTGACTAAACTGACATTGTAGCTGTAAACCAGTAGGCTAAATGCTTGCCTCTTCTATGCATCTTTAATGCTTGCTAGGTTGTCCCAAAGTTAGATTGAGCCAGTCTTGCCAATGGGGTCACCACCATTGTTGGGCTTCAAAAGTGTTTCAGAAACCAGTGGGTGATGTCACTGAGACTACTTCCATTTCTTTTACTGTCTGTGGTTCAAACACCCAAGTCAGATGGCGTCTTGTTCAAAATAAAACACAGGTGTTTGTCAGTACATGATTTAGATGCCAACAATAACAATTTGTAAGAACTAAGAGTTACCATCCTAATTGTTTAATAGCCAAGCAATAGCAATCTGGAATTATCTAAATCAGCAACAGTCATCTTAGTTAGTTAGGAAAACTAATCCCATACTAGTTACAAAGTTGTGATTGGCCTGACCTGAATCAGGTTGTATAGAAATGTGTCTAAACCAAAGGGGGGGCAGGTGCATCTGCCAGTGCAAATAAAACATGAACTTGCAGATTGGTCTGGTTCCCACAATATCCAATGACGATGTGCAATCTGTCACTCATAGAAAATTATCACCTGCCTCTGAAGCTTGCCTTGACTTTTACAGCTTTAATATTGAGTGTCAGCCCATTGTTTTCCTGCCTGGCACACAAATATCCTGCTTTTTTATTGTCAACACTCTCATTGCACCACTTGAGCCACACAGGCAGCTGTTTTCAGTAAAAAGCTCTAAATACCCACTCTTAACAATCTCTCTGCACCAAACAGCAGACCGTCACAGTTAGCATTGTTGAACATATTGATATATTTCGGAACTGGAGAGACAGACATCTCTGTGTGAAGTAAATAGAAACTGAAAACAGGGCTACAAACAGAGTAGAGATAGGCTTAGAGAACCCTACATTGGTCAGTTTTGCCTGTGAGCTGTAAACACAGTTGTTTCTTTTAAAACGTGTAGCAGCTAACATGTTAGCAAAGAATTAGCAACATACATCCAACCCAAACAGGGAGTATTATATAAGCACTCATTTGGTGTTAAGTTTTTATTGAAACTTAACAGTTCTTTCTTATTTTTCCTCCAATTGGTATCCACTGAATCCTAGGAAATAGGATATGTTCTGTATTTTAGCTAGTAAATGCTCCTCTGTTTGCTGGCTAACTGAGTAAATCTGCTAGCTAGTACACAGCTAGCTTCACAGTGTGATTGTCTTGACTTCCTCTTAAACACCAAGAAAAGCTACTAAGAGTAGATTCAGTGATATATGTATGAACATTGACTTGTGTATTTTTAAAAGAACATTTTTTCCCAAGAAGTATTCAGATCTACATGTCTTATCTGACCAATTAGACTTAGCACACCGGTTTTGACATTTTGGGGACAATCTCAAAATCTTGACTTGTTTTGCTTACTAGATACCCCCCTGTCTCTTTCCCACAGCGCCTGGAAACCTATGCGTCACTCCTGCCTGGCCTCCCACCTCTGTAGTGAGTCCTATCCACTGGTGGGCATGGGAAATGTAAGACTGTCTCATAGAAGATGATTTATTGTAGCCTGGTTTGTTTTTGTGTCATTCATATTTACTTGGAGGCCTACAAGTTAAGTTACAACTTAGATTTTCTTCTGCAACACCAAGATCATTTTTTTGGTCTTGACAACAAATTAAAGCTAAACATTTGTGTTATAAATCCAGGCAGTGCAGATTAAGTTACAAGAGACTATACCTCAAATGATTTTCTGCTGACAGACACACATCTGAGGCAGACTAAGTAAGAGGATCTTGTAGGTTTGTGAGCTATCCATCATGATAAGAGAGATATGAGGTAGAGAAGTGCTTGTTTGCAGGAAATGGGATGTAAGGGGAAGCGATCACTCAACCAAAAAAGCCAGACTCCCACAAAAGAATAACCTAAAACCAGCCAGTAAGAGCCAACAAATGATAAATGTTTCTTTTTTGTTACTAAGTTCATGTAAAAAAAAAAGCAGAGAACAATAACTTAGCTGTCTCATTTTGTGCACAGTTATGTTTCCAAATCTGTAGCCAATGCACGCCCAATTAGAGTTGACAAGACTGATTCCATCTGGACACAATTTGAGTGAAAATATGTGGGACTGTCCTCACAACAGGAGTTAAAACATGTGCAATTTATACCAAAAGTTGTCAAGAAAACATATTTCATGTAACAAAATAAAGAAATAACAAAAAAATTGGACATCCAAAGCACTATGACTGTTTTGTAGATTGATTTATCAAATCTATTCAGTTTTTCATGTTTATGTGGAAAAGGAGCTCCAGCAGAAAGCCAAATGCGTTTAGACTTTGAGTGGTCTTACTTTCCTTTGGATGTTAAATCTGAAAGTGTTTCTGTCAATGTCTGGCAGAGGTTTTTAGAACACTGGCAAAACAATATTTTTTACAACCTGGTTGTAATTCCTAGAACTTTTTCAGAAGCTTAGGCATGCTGTATGGTTTTTAGCCAGCAGATGGCAGCATTAGACTGGGAAAAAAAATGTATCAGACAGAACAGAGTGCAACTTAGGTTTCACCAGTGGGAGTGGGAGTCAGTCTGTACCCAGAATTTTATAAATTAAAAGAAAACAGTCATGAATAGAATAAAAATAAAATGGAAATCAAATATATTGATAGATTTTCTTATCTTACAACAAACATTTCAAGTGGTCATAACTGGAAAGCACAGGTGTTGTTAATAAAACTAATGACAGCTGTGTTCCATTAAAGTCTCGAAGTGGGCCAACGAGTGAGCCAACGTCTACGACAGCAGGGTTCAAGAACTAAAACAGATAAATGAAACTCAGTCATCAGTAAGCTGATTATTTGCATCTGTGATTTTCACACTGTCGTGTTAAAGTATGCACTTTATGTAGAGGGTTTATCCTCCTTCAAAGGTGAAGAGTCAGGTGCATATTATCAGAATAAATTAAAGACAAGACTGTACCCCCAGATACAGGGACTCAATAAAAAATAGTTTAAGAAAGCAAAAACATGAAGTATTACAGTTTTTTCTGATTGCTTAAACCTCCTGTTATGTTCAGGGTCAGATTGACCCTTTTCAAAGTTCAAAAATCACAAAAAAAAATTGTTAAAAGTTTTTTTTCGGTTCTTCTACTTGCCTTAATTAGCATATACAATAAAAATGGTTCCTTTCACATATTTGCAACCTCCCCTGCATGTTCGTATTACATAGATACTGTTCGTGGGTCAATTTGACCCGGCAGTAAAAGTGGAGGCTAAAAGGAGTCAGAAGTGTCAAATACTAATTGTTTCTTTGAAACTGTGTGACATATTTAACCCCAATCACGTAAACACACACACACACGCACACGCACACGCGCACACACACACACACACACACACACACACACACACACTCCCTATTTCTTGACCTCATCTGTACAGTGCGAGAATGCAGGTGTTGGCATGACTTTGGACTAGAAACTTCTCTGTTCCTGTGGGCAAACTACACCCACATTGAGGGAAATCTCAGCAGGGTAGTGATGTGTCATGATAAATGGTTAGTAATGGAGTTAATAATGAGATTAAAAAATGTTTATTTGGATTTTTTTGAGTTCTGACACTTCTGGATAATTAAATGTTTTGATAATTGTGTAATACTTTTGATTTAAGTGTTTATTCAGTCGTAAATTTTTTTTAATATTAAATAATAAAACCATGCAAATAAAAATACCAATGATAAAAGAAAGTAATTTGGTATAGCTATAAGCAAAATTAAATAAAAATTAATACAGAAAATTTCAATCGATACAAAAAAATAGACAAATTAAAAGATAAAGCATGTGATAGAAAAGTGATATTTTTATTCGTCTAAGTATCAAAATAATATTCACATTTATTCTTGCAGGTGAACAAAGTTGAGTATGTTTGTCCACAATTGTTGAAGAAACACACACACACACACACACACACACACACACACACACACACACACACACACACACACACACACATAGGCACACAGGCACGAATGCACGCACGCACACATGCACACACACACAGAAATCTACCAGTGAAGTAATTCCTGTTAACTCAAGCCTTAATGTCCAGGTTAGATGTGTGGATACTGTGAGTGTAATCTTAAAAGATATAATGTGCAAAAACTAAGGATGTCTCGAACCCGTCACTGACTATTCTAGTAAAGCAGTTTACACCCCTTTGAAGTAGATCAAGTATATTGTGTTTTTTTAATTATAATGCAGCACTAAGTGGATTTGTGATTAGTTGTTGTGACTATTAGAGTTAAACTAAGTTTTTACACCAGAATTTAAATTTTACATGTCTACAACAATGCTAGCTGGACTAAGTTAAATGGAATAAGCTAAAGACATCTTTTAGTTAATCTGTATTAGCAGATACTCAAAAGTTAAACCAGGAGAAAACAGGTGACCACTACAATGACAGAAAATATCTGGTGAAGACTTGGTGTAACCATGGCAGCTGTGCTTGTTTCTGTCGCTTAGTGTTTGGGACACAACTACACAAGTGAACCAATCCATCATCGGGACCCATGAATACTTAATACAGCAGGCCTGCAGTCATACAGTAACGGAAGTGTGTTTCACCTTATCATTTTTAAGTAGCACTGATTGGTGCGTGTTTGCCTCGTACATCTTGTTGACAACATACATCATTTCCTATTCATTTATGCAGTTTGCTACTGCCAGGCACACTTCTGTAACTACACACACGGCTGTGGGTCTCACTCTTCAAATACTGCAAA